>NW_008336359.1:1967298-1980333 GCF_000622305.1 Nannospalax galili
TACATATTACTTTGGGAAAAGATCTAAAACTGATGACAAGTATTCTGAAGCTGTATAACAAAGAAAAGCCCATTCTTTGTGCACTGAAAATACCTAATCTCTCTCTTTCCTGTAACCTCCCCTCCATCTTGTCCTTTTCTTTCCTTCCTCCCTTCCTAATTCTTCCTTATTTTTGCTACTGTTAATAGAAATAATTTTTAGTGAAAATTTTTAGAACTTTTTCAGCATTAATTTTCTCCTACTGGAGCGTCTGCATCAGTGTATCAGTTAGTACACCTGGCAAAATGATCGAAATGATACAAGGTTTCTATAGTGATTCCATTGTTTCCTACCTATCCCAATGCATATAAACAATAGAAATTTCACTTTTTAAAATATCTTAGGAGTTCTTTTATGTGACCTGATCCCAAGCTAAAATTCCCTAAAGGAGGGAATGGTAAATTATTTTAATGCTTCTGTTGTTTTTGTTTCTAGCTTATTCTACTAAGCTCAACAAATTTCCTGTATTTAATATTAACGATGACTTGAATGATCTATGTACCAGTGCGGTAAGCCCAAACACCACCAAAGCCACTCGATATGCCCTAAATGTGTGGCGCTACTGGTGCATGACCAACGGGCTCAAAGACCACACGGACATCACCAAGGTAAGGGCTTCCGAGTTTCCTAATTCTTTCAACTGACTTCACCGAGCTTCCAAGTGCCATACACTGTGCTGAGTATTGCAGGGAACGCAACACTTGCCTCTGCCTGGGAAACTTATTTATTTATTTTAGTATTTTTGAGACAATGTCTCTCTGTAGCCCCAGCTGGCCTAGAACTCACTTATGTAGACCAGACTGGCCTCTCTCACAGAGATCCACCTGCCTCTGCCTCCCAAGTGCTAGGATTAAAGGTATATGCCACCATGCCCAGCTGCCTGGGGAAGTGAAAGAACATAAAATACAAAGAAAATTGTCCACAGCACAAAGTAGAAATTGTTTTATGAATTTACAGATCAGAAATGCTCTGATGGATACATTAATTTCAGTTGATGAAACTAGAGACAACTTCTTTTCAAGCCACACTTTGAGGAAGAGTTGGAATGCAGTAGAGTTAGATGAGGCCAGGGATAGGGTGAGTGGAGTGAGGAGGAATACAATTTGGAAGGCAGAGTCACTTGCCTACAGTAGTGACTTCGTGAACAGCTAGGCTGAAGAACCAGATTTGATGACTCTTAAGTGAGTCTTACAAGGCTAAGAGTCTTGTAAACACTCGGAAATCTGTGAAGTTTCTTGGTTTCCCATTTGAAAAGGTAAGGCTTAATTTGAAAGAATTATTGCAGGATCTAATTATAAGAGCTGTAAGTTTCTAGGTTGGGGAAAAAAGGAATCTGTTAGTTTCTTGAACAGAAAGGAACATAATAAAAGTGGCATTTTAGAAAAACTAATTGGAAGTGGTGAGCAAAAATGTTATTTAGTATTCTTAGTTTCCAACCCTTTGTAAAATGAGCTCATAAGGTCTTGGAATTGAAATATTTGAGGTTTGTGAATGAAACATGAAGACTGAATGGAAAGATACTGTGTTTTGATTTGGATACACTGAGTCTGAGTCAGGGGTCCAGATGGATATTATCCAGGAGGCAGATGGGATTGTGAGATTTAAAAGGTGGTGGGAATGTTTTATGTGATATATGGAGGAAGCTGTACAGCAACAGTAGCCCAGAGGATAGATAGGCGGAAGGGTGAAAGTGTAGTGTTGTGACCAGTGAGATGGCTCATGGGTAAAGGAACTTGCCACCAAGCCTGGCTACCTGAGTTCAATCCCAGGAAGCTACATGGTAGAAAAAGAGAACAGACTCCTGCAAGTTGTCCTGTCTTTCACATGCACACTGACGTGTGCACACACTAAGTAAATAAATAATTTCTTTTTAAAAAAAGAAAGTGTAGTGTTGTAAAAAATGTATGTGAGCTAGGGCATATTTGAAGGCAGAATGTGATATGTTAAAAACATACACTGAAAATCTTAGAATACTAAAAAAATGCTGATAATTCTAATGTGGAAATAACGAATTATAAAGAGTATTCAAAAGAAGTCAAGAAAGAAAACAAGGGGCTGGAGAGATGGCTCAGTGGTTAAGAGTGCTTATTGCTCTTGCAGAGGATCCAGGTTCAGTCCCAGCACCCACATCAGGCAGCTCACAGCCACCTGTAACTTCAGGTCCAGGGGCTCTGACACCCTCTGGCCTCTGTGGGGACCTGCATGCACATAGTGCACATAAACTTGAGTGCACAGGCACACATATATACACATAAAAATAAACAAATCTTTATTTAAAAGAAATAAAACAAGGAGCGGGGGAGAAAGACCTGTTCAACAGAATACTGTAAACAGAATGAGCAGGAGGTACAGCTCAGTGGTAGCGCACTGGTCCTGTATGCACAAGGCCCTGATTTAAATCCAGGTGCCTTGATAATTATATCAGATGATGCTGTCTATTGAAAAACAATTGTCAAAGCAAAAGCAACAACCAACTATGTATAGTCCATATCTGACTTTAAATAGAAAGGCTGAGAAAAACTGAAAAGGTGACAGAAAGATACAGCATAGAAATGTTAGTCATCAGGAACATGGAGTAGCTGTTACTATAAAAAGTAGACATCACAGAAGGAATTTCAGCTGGAATGAGAAAGGTAATGTACCCTCCCATGTCCCCAAAGAAAACAAGTTTATCCTAACTACAAGGAGAGCAGCAGGCCTAGCAGTGCTTGGAGAGCCACCTGCCAACATGGACGTTTTGTAATGATAAATGTCTTGACTTGGGAGGTTGAAATTGTACAGCATGTTCTCCATCCACAACAGAATTCAATTATGTTAATTACAGATAGCTAACTAGAAATTTCCTGGTACTTAGCATTTAACACACGATTAAATGACCCACAGATCAAGAAGAAACCACAAAGGAAAATTTTTAAATATCTTGAACTAAATAAAATTAAATCACAACTTAGAATTTGTAGAATGTAGCAAAAACACTGTTTTGAGAAAATTATGCTAACTCTAAATGCTTATTTTATAAATGATATAAAATTGAAAAACTATGAAGTAAATATAATGTTGAAATAAGTTGACAAGCCGGTTTGATGAGCTGGGTGTGGTGGTACATAACTTTAATCCTAACACTCAGGAAGCAGAGGCAGGCAGATCTCTAAATTCCAGGCCAACATGGTCTACATAGTGAGTTCTAGGCCAGTTGGGGCTACAGGGAGACACTGTCTCAAAAAAACAAAAGAAGAAAAAAAAAAAGCAGGTTTGGGTTGGGGGTAGTAGCACACACTTGCAGTCTCAGCACTTTTGAGACAGAAGCAAAAGGATCACTGCAAGTTCAGGGTCAGCCTCTGCTACACAGTGGAGTCCTGTCTACTCAGGGCTACTTAAGGAAACCCTGTCTCAGAAAATAAAACAAAGAAATATGTTTAGGCTCAGATGAAAAATAGTAAGTTGTAACGAAGATGTTAAGATGTACAGCAGAGAGCAGAGTTGAGGAGATGGCTAACTAAGCCCAAACCTTTAATCCCAGCATGAAGGCGGCTGAGGCTGGGGGATTGCTGGTTCAAGGCCAGCCTGTACTATATAATGAGATCCTGTCTCAAAATTTAAAATGATTAAAAAAAAATTTTTTTTTATTTGTACCTGTATGCATGTTTTGCCTGCATGTATGTGGATGTTGGTGCTTGGATTCCCCTGGAACTGGAGTTGCAGAGGGTTGTTAGCCAGCACCTGGGTGCTGGGAACCCAACTCAGGTCTTCTGCAAAAGCATCAAGTGCTCTTTAACCACTGAGCCATATCGATGGTGCCCCTGCCCCCCTCCCCCATCTCAAAGTTTTTTTGTTTTTTGGGTTTTTTTTGGTCTTTTTGAGACAGGGTCTCCCTGTAGCTCCAGCTGCCTGGAACTCACTCTGTAGACCAGGCTGGCTTCAAACTTACAGAGGATCTGCCTGTCTCTGCCTCCCGAGTGCTGGGGTTAAAGGTGCGCGCCATGACTCCTGGCACAGTTTTTGGGTTTTTTTTTAACTTTTTTAAAAAAACTTTGAGAATTTCATTACATGCATATAAGGTGTTTTTTATCAAATCCACACCCACTCCCTCCCCTCCAACACCTCCCATATCACCCCATCACTTTTTCCATCTCAAAGTTTTTTTGTCTTTTTTTTTTGGTCTTTTTTGAAACAGGGTCTTCCTGTAGCCCCAGCTGTCCTGGAACTCACTATGTAGACCAGGCTGTCCTTGAACTCACAGAGATCCGCCTGCCTCTGCCTCCCACCCCCTGCCTCTGCCTCCCAAGTGCTGGGATTAAAGTCGTGTGCCACCACGCCTGGCAACCATCTCAAAGCTTTTAAAAAGGAAAAAGAAAAGAGATTACAGTGAGAGAATAGAGAAGAATCCAAAATGCTAAAGGCAGTAATAAAAGAGGCCATTGCTACCAGTCTTGCAAAAACAAAAAAAGATTCTGTGAACAATTGTGTGCCAAAAAGGTAACAAATAAAATGGACAAATTCCTAGAAAAAGTAAAAACAAAAACAAGAAAAACTGCCTTTGATAGCTTCCTATTGCCTATAGGATCAGTTCTAAGCAGTTTACCTTATATGCAGGTCTTGACCCCCATGTGCAAGACTGTTTGCAGAGACAGCTACAATTTCCTTCCCAAAGAAGGCACATACCCCTTCCTTGCCAACATGCCTTTGCTGCTTTTCCCATCAAGAGGTAGACTGTTTCCCATCCCTTGACTTAGAGCTGCCTGTGTGACTAATTTTGGGCAGCGGATTCAGAGAAATGTAAATTCCAAGCCTAGGTCTCAAGGGGTTCTACTTTGGTGTTTAGGTTTTACTGGTGTTTGTACATGGTGTTGCCATGAGAGGAGACCCAGCTAGACTTGGAAATGTGGGCAAGCTGTAACCCTAATATTCATATGGCTGCATCCACATGAGTACTCCAAGAGGGAGCAGGAGAGGAAATATTCAGGGAGCTTGACCCAGAATACTAAGCCATAAAATTGTGAGCAAAATAAGACAGCTTGGCTTTAAGCCATTAAGCTTTTCGGTGGTTTATTACGCAGTGGTAGGAAACTGTCACACACCCTTTTCTAGCCTGATCTTTTGTTGTCTTTGAACTGTTTTCCAGCCTTATTTACCGTTCCCAGAATCCACAAGACCCTTTCATACTTCTGAGTCTCCGGACTGCTTCCTTTGCCTAGAATGCTTTTTCTTCTAACCTCCTATATTTGGAAACTCTCTATTTAGTCCTACAGAATGAACTCAAATTCTATTCTAGCTTTTCCTGTCACCTGGGATCCTATGGCTCTTGCATTTTTATTACAGTGCTCTATAAGTTACTTTTCTGTTCGCTGTGACCACATGTCTAGTGGAAGGAAAGGCTTACTCTGGCTCACAGTTTCAGGGTCCAGTCATTCGCGGTGGGGAAGGAATGGCAGGCGGCAGGAGAGTGAGGCTGCTTGCTTACATCTTTCTTCCTCAGTTAATCCTCTCTAGAAACACCTTCACTACCCTCTAGCATTTCTTAATCCAATCAAGTTGAGGAAGTTGGCCATCACAGGTGCTTTCCATGTTGCAGCCCTCTTAACACTTTTCATGCCTGTTTCTCCACATGGACTGAAAGTTCCATGAAGGTAAAAACTACACCCCAGTCGTGACTGAGTCTTCAACACAAACATGAAGGCCCGAGTTACATAATGGCACTGATAAACGTGTTAAATCAGTGACTTAACCTGTGTCAGGAGTACTAGCTGACATGGGATATAGAACATTTTTATTGGTTTCCACAAAGTACCATGAGTCTCAAAATAAAATCACAGTAAGCAAGCAATCCCTGGAGAAATGTCTAGTGGCACAGTGTATATTGTTTGCACACAAGAAACAGTTCATTCTGGCCCTGTTCACTGCCTCCTTAGTTTTCTCAGACTGTTTTGCTTGGTGATTATTTCTCCAGGTTACCAAGGTCTTCAGTCTGTTATAAAGGCACTGCAAGAAGTCATTTGACTTCACCTACTCAGAGCCAATTTATTGTGTCAAGACGCACTGTGGGTTATAAACTTGGCTTCTTTCATGTAACAATGACCAAAGAGAAATAAGAACTTGAACAAACAACTACATTTCAGATTCACCAGCTGACAAGCCATAAGCACGAGCTATTATGTAGCCAGGCATGGTGACACACACCTGTAATCCCAACACTCTGAAGCAAAGACAGGAGGATCACAAGGTCCAAGCTAGCCTGAGCTATATAACAAGACCCTGTCTCAAAAAGGGAGGGAGAGAGGGAAGGAAGGGAAGGAGGGAGGGCTTTATCTCTCTTTAAAGACATTCCTAGACTAAACATATCCAACTCTGAGACCAAGAGAATGTGATTATGGAGTGTAGATACTTGATAGCTAGTTCCTTTTCACTAAGTGTTAGCTGATTCTGGCTTCTTTCTTAAGCAATGTCTAATCTGAGTGAGCCCTGAATCTCAGTGGCAGATTGAGATTCTTTTTCCTTACCCATTACTTCTTCATAACAGAGGATCTAGCTAAAAATATTAGTATGAATATTAAGTACAGTATATACTGAACAGTCAAGAGGTTTTACAGTTGAGATATAGATATTATACAAGTCTTGAAGGGTTTTTTAAATGAATTCTGCATGGAATAGATAGATTCCTGGAAATAGACAAGTCTTCATAGTGATTTCACAGTGTAGAAGGACTGAAAAGGGTAAGGCTAGGATGGGGTAGGGTGGAGAAATGGGGGGGGTTACGAGAATAGGTAGGATTTAAAATTATTATTACTGGGACTGGAGAGATGGCTCAGTGGTTAAAAGCACTGTCTCTTCTTGCAGAGGACCTGGATTTTGTTCCCAGCTCCTACATGGCAGCTATCAACCATCTGTACCTCTAGTTCCAGGGGATCCGACTCCCTCTTCTGTCCTCTGTAGACATTGTATGCATATGGTGCATTTACATACATGCAGGCAAAACACAGAAAATTTGCTGGGTGTGGTGGTGCACGCCTTTAGTCCCTGCACTCAGGAGTCAGAGGCAGGCAGATCTCTGTGAGTTCAAGGACAGCCTGTTGTACATAGTGAGTTCCAGGCCAGCTGGGGCTACAGGGAGACCCTGTCTCAAAATAAAATAAAAATAAATTCAACATCTTAAAAGTTATTATTACTAATGCAATAACTGATTTCATTATTTTTAAAAGCAAAAAACAAGCCAGGCATGGTGGCGCACACCTGTAGTCCCAGCACTTGGGAGGCAGAGGCAGGTGGATCTCTGTAAGTTAAAGGCCAGCCTGGTCTACATAATGAGTTCCAGTTCCAGAACAGCTGGGGCTACAGGGAGACCTTGTCTCAAAAAAACCAAAAAAAAAAAAAAAAAACTCAAAATAAATTTGAATTTTTAAATTGTGGTAAAATATACATAATGTAAATTGAACCCTTGAACTTATTAAGTATACAGTTCAGTGGAGTTTATTCAGTGGAGTTATTAATTCACAGTGTTCTACAACTGTCACTGCTATTCATCTCTAAAACTTTTCCGTCCTTCCAAGTAGAAATGCTGTACTCACTAAATAATACCCCCCTCCTTTCTTCTTTGCCTGACCCTGGTAGTTACAACCCTGCCTTCTGCCTCTATGAATTTGCCTAGTCTAGGTTTTTCACATTAGCAGAAGAAAACATACTTGTCCTTTATCTCTAACTTACTTGTCTTTTTGTGTCTGTATAAGTGGAGAACGTGAGCTTCATTTACATCGCATTTTCAAGATTTTTCCACATTGGCACCTGTATCAGCTTTTTGTCCCGTTGTGTGGGCTTGCCTCATTTTGTTTTTCCACTCGTCTACTGATAGACATTTGGCTTGTTCCCACACTTTGACCATTATGAAAAATGCTAATGCTACACTGAAAAAGTGATACACCCACATTTTTACATGGATACATGCTCAATTCTTTTGGGTGCAGGACTAGAGTAGAACTGTGTGGTGACAATATCTCCATACTTAGGTTTTGGGGAACTGACAGTGCTTCCAGAGCAATTGCATAATTTTACATTTCTGTCAGATATGTGAGCATTCTATTTTCTTTTCATCCTGACTAGCATTTGTTATTTGGGTGGTTTTTTTTTTTTTTGGTCTTTCTGAGACAGGGTCTCCCTGTAGCCCCAGCTGGCCTGGAACTCTCTATGTAGACCAGGCTGTCTTCAAACTTACAGAGCCCTACCTGCCTCTGCCTCCTGAGTGCTGGGGATTAAAGGGATGCGCCACCATGCCCCACTCTTTTTTTTTTTTTTTTTTTCCTTAATTTTAGCCATCCTGCTGAGAATGAAGTAGAATCTCATGTGGTTTTGATTTTCATTCCCTTGTGCCTAATGGGTCTGAGCTCCACCTCTCTCTTACTTTTTTTGTAGCCCAGGCTGTCTCAGAACTTTACAGGCTTGTACCACCAGTGTCCTGCTCATTTGTCTTTGGAGAAGGGTCTATTCAAATCATTTGCCCATTTTTTTAAATGGATTGTCTTTTTGCTATTGACTTATCATAGTTCTTAAAGTATTTTAAACACAAATTCCTTATGAGGCAAATGGTTCGTAAATATTTTCTCCCATTCAGGGGATTGTCCTTTTATTCTTTTTTTTTTTTTTTTTTTTTTTGGGGTTTTTTTTTTTTTTTGTATATGTGTAACTGCTTGTATGTATGTGTACCACATGCATGCCTGTTACCTGCAGAGGCCAAAAGAGGGTGTTGGATCCCTTGGAACTGGAGTTACAGGAGGTTGTAAGCCAGTATGTGGAGACTGGGAACCAAACCTGGGCCCTCTGAAAGAGCAGCAAGTGTTCTTAACCCCTGAGGCCATCTCTCTAGCCCCCGCCCCCTCGCCATGGCCTTTTTGAGACACAGTCTCCTTGTAGCCCCAGCTGGCCTGGAACGCAGAGAGATCGTCTGCCTCTGCCTTTCAAGTGCAGGGACTAAAGGCCTATGCCGCCATGCCCAGCTCTTGTGGCTTTTTTTTTTTTCTTTTTCTTTTTTAAGTTTTGGGGTTTTATATTTGTTTGTTGTGGTTGGTTGGAGGCAGGGTCTCATGTAGCCCAGACTGGCCTTAAACTCCTAAACATCCTGACTTCATCTCTGGAGTGCTGGGATTACAAATGTGGGCCACCCTACAAACCAGTTCCAAGGGAATCTGAAGCCCTCTTCTGATCTCCACGGCATTGTAGGACATGGGTGCACTCACATACATGCAGGCAATACACTCATACACATAAAATAAAAATAATAAAAATATTGAAAACAAAACAAATGTGGGCTGCCATACCCAGCAAAAGTTTTTAGTTATAATGAATTCCAATTTGTCTATTTTTTTCTTGGATTACTTGTTTTTAGTGTCATAGTTAAGAAATCATCTTCTAATCTAAGGTCATGAAGATGGATTATCAATATGTTTGCTTCTAAGAATTTTTTTTTTTTTTTGTCTTTTTGAAACAAGGTCTCCCTGTAGTCCCAGTTGACCTGAACTCACTATGTAGACCAGGCTGGCCTTGAACTCACAAAGATCCATCTGCCTCTGCCTCCCAAGTGCTGGGACTAAAGGCGTGTGCCACCACACCCAGCCACTTCTAAGAATTTAATAGCTTTACTCTTACATTTAGGTTCTTGGTCCATCTTAAGTCAATTTGTATATACGCTATTGGAGGTAGGCATCCAACTTCAGTCTTCTGCATAAGCTATCCAGCTGTCCCAGCACCATTCATTGGAAAGATTCTCTTTCCATAGAGATATTTTTGCCCTCTTGTTGAAATTAGTTAACCATAAGTATGAGGCTTCAGTTCTGAATTCCCAGTAGCACCAGTCTTGATTTCTCTAGCTTTGTTCTGTTTTGAAAATAAGAAAGGTAAGTTTCCCAACTTCTTCTTCTAGAAGACTATTCTGAGTCACTTACATTCCATTTGAGTTTTAGGGTCGGCTTCTTATGCATTAACAAAAAACAGCAGAGATTTTGATAGGGATTTTGTTAAATCTAGAAGATAATTTGGGGGCTCAGTGCCATTTTAACAATATTAAATCTTCCAATCCACGAACACTGGTGGTTTTGTTTTGTTTGTTGTTTTAGCAGAAAGATAAAAAACAATGGCCGGGCGTGGTGGCGCACGCCTTTAATCCCAGCACTTAGGAGGCAGAGGCTCTGTGAGTTAAAGGCCAGCCTGGTCTACATAGTGAGTTCCAGGACAGCTGGGGCTACAGGGAGACCCTGTCTCAAAAAGACCAAAAAAAAAAAAAAAAAAAAAAAGATAAAAAAGTAAGCTGTCCCTACTCGGGAGATGGGTATATGATGCAGGCCTGTGGTCCCTGCACTCTGGTAGAGGCAGGAGGATTATAAAATTGAGGCTAGCATGGATTACATAAGGAGACCCTGTCTCAAAAACAAACAAAAAAATGTTCTGCTCAGCACCACTTCTGTAAGAACTGATTTTTTCGTAATACCACATGGTCATGGCCAGAGCCATCACATCCTGTATGATGGACCACTGTGTAGTGAGTTTAGGTTAGGGGTGAGCAAAGCAGAGCTCTTCAGGATTTTTTTCCTACTGAAAATGAAAGTTGATTTTCTACTATGCCTGTGCTTGCAGCTCTATGAAGAAAGCCAGTCTGTATAGAGAAAGGCAGGGATGGGGGGGAAGAGAGAGAGAGAGAGAGAGAGAGAGAGAGAGAGAGAGAGAGCGCTAATGGCCTTGGAGTCTATTTTTCTGTATCCCTCTTTGTCTAGGCTTGTTCAGGTTTGATTTTTCTTCTACAACCAAAAGAACCCCAGCTAATTGTTTAAACTTCATTTTGCTGATGTATAAGTAAAGTTATTCTTATATTTTGCATACAACCACCCTAATCTGTTGAACTTTCTTAACTATCAGAAAATGACATTTTGTCCTTTTATTTTCCTCCTTATATACACGTGTATGTGTGTGATTTCTTTTTTATTCTTTTATCTTTCCTGCCCCTGACCTTGTAAGAAAGATTCTAATGTTATTAGTGTATAATTTTTGTAGTTCTTGTCTACAAAATACTTTTTTTTTTTTGTCTTTTTTGAGACCGGATCTCCCTGTAGCCCCAACTGGCCTGGAACTTGCTATGTAGACCAGGGTGGCCTTGAACTCACAGAGATCCACCTGCCTCTGCCTCCCGAGTGCTGGGATTAAAGGTGTGTGCCACCCTCCTGGCTACAAAATACTTTTAATTATAGTAAGAGGGTGTTTATTTTCTTCCAGTCTCAGTTTAATTTGAATTTTAAAAGCTTTGACATGGATATCACATTTAAAAAAAAATTTTTCAATATGTCAAATTGTATTTTTCTAACATGTAAATATGTATTGTGTGTAAATATTTATTAGCATTATATCACCCTTATACTACAGAAATTCTATTTGTAATATAGTGTGACTGTACTGTCATCTTGACTGTGATTTGATAATTCAAGTAGCCTGTGTTTCACAAGGTACCATGTTGCCTGGAACTTGTACATATCACAGCACATACATTCTTTCTCTCTCTATTTCTCTCTCTCTCTCTGCCTCTTTCTTTCTTGAAAATTTCTAATTATTATGTGTATACACATGTGCATGAATGTGGAGGTCAGAGGACAACTTTTGGGAGTCAGTTCTCACCTTTCACCTTTTTCCTGAGGCAGAATCTTGTTTCTGTTGCTGGAGACAGAAGTCCATCCAGTCCTGCTGTCACCTCACATCTCAGTGTAAGAGTGCTGGCATTATACATACTTGCTATCACATCTGTCTGTCTGTCTGTTTGCTTTACATAGGTTCTGGAAATTGAACCCAGAACGTCAGGCTTGCACAACAAGCACCTTTACCTGCTGAGCCATCTTCTCCCCAGCCCAGTCATTGCTCTCTTGACATGATGCTGAAAAGTTGCCTGTATTTGGGTTAACATTCTTATAGTTCGGCTTCTGGTATACTATAGATCAGATGTAGATTAGAAAAAAATATGTAGGTTAGAAAAAAATGAGCCTTTCTTTTTCCCATATTCTGAAACTGTTTGCAAAAGAATTGATAGAATTGATAGGTCAGCAGTCAAACACTTACCCAGCATGTAGGAGGCCTTCAGTTCAACTCCCAGCACTGTCAGAAAACAATAAAAGCAAAAGCTGAATCAATTCCACAAAGCGATCTCTTTGAGGAGCAGTGTTCATCTCTTGACTATCACCTATTTTCTCTTGTTTGGAGCTCCAAACAAGATAAGATAGTTTACCTTTTATTAAACTAAATTGGTAATTTGTATTCTGCTAAAAATAATCATTCAGGGGCCAGAAAGATGTCTCAGTGGGTAAATGCAGCTGATGCCAAGCCTGATGACCTGAGGTTGATCCCTGAGACCCACATGGTAGAAGGAGAGAGCTGACACCTGCAAGTTGTCCTCTGACCTCCACACAAGGGCGGTGGCAGATGCACCCACTCCACATACACACATAAAATAAATAAATTCAAATGTAATTTTAAAATAATCTTCAGATTATGTAGATTTTCAAATTAATGTGGATAAAACGTGATACTCTTGCATGTTCTTTACTTCCGTTTTAAGCGTTTCTTATCCCCAGTATTGTTTACATGTACATTCCCTTGCCTCTTTTTTCTTCTCAGACCTGATGAAAGTTTATCAGTTTTAGAGGGTTTTTTACAAAGGCTATGTGTTTTCTATCTATCCCAATTTTTACCTTTCTTACTTCATTAATTTAGATTTTTGTATTTATTGACTTTACTATTTTTAAATTTTGTTTCCTTTTTCTAGCTTTTTGGGGTATATAATCAGTTTGTTTCCTGAAAATAAAGTTTTCTAGAAAATTATTCTAGTATATGATTTTATTGGAGTATATTTAACAATATATAGCTTTACATATAATTTTAGTTTGATTTTTTTTAAATCAAATACTACATGCATGCATGCATGCATGCATGCATGCATTTATTTATTTATTTATTTATTTATTTATTTATTTATTTATT
>NW_008336359.1:1980432-2017085 GCF_000622305.1 Nannospalax galili
TTATTTTTATTTTTTAATATTTATTTTTGTTTATGTATGTGTGTCTGTGCACATGTGTAATTACCTGTTGAAGCCAGATGAGGCCATCTGATCACCTGGAACTAGAGTTACAGGGGTTGGTTGTGAGCTGTCTGACATGGGTGCTGGGAACCAAACTCCAGGCCTCTGCAGGAGCAGCAAGCATTCTTACCTGCTGAGCCATCTCTCTCCAGCCCCTAGTTTGATCAGTTTTTAATATGTAATTCACCTTTTATTTTCTCTTTGACTCAAGAACTATTAGAAAAATGAGTTAACTTATACAAACTCAATCACTAGCTCTGCATGATGTGGCAGCAGCTAAGGGAACCAGGTTTGCTAAAGTAATTGTGGTGATAGGAATTACCAGCCTCTGAAGATCCTGAGGAGGCTCATTCTATCCTAGTACAGTTCTGTGCTTAAAAAAAAAAGAAAGAAAGAAAAATGAGTTAACTGTACACTTTCTACTCAATTACACATTTTTATTGGTATCTCCTTTTTGTCCAAAGAATGTGTAGTTTAGCCTGACCTCACAGAATAAGGTCTACTTTGCTCTTTTTATCTCCATCTTGAACATAAAGATTCTTATGAGCCAAACTTCCTTCTATTCCTACCCTGTCCAATAAGGAGCTCTGCCATTATACTTATGAAGTATTTCATATCTTTTTAACAAATACTGATGTTAAAATCTTCCTGATTATTCCTATTATTATTGTAGGACCTATTCAGATAAATCCAAGTGAAAATCAAAGGGCATTTGCGTTCCATGCAAATTGGATATATTAGTTCTCTTCCTCTGAAGCCCATGCTTAATAACAGGAAGCAAATACTGTGGGCACAGGTATCACAGAAGTCAGTCGTGGAATGTCTCAGAGGTTAAGTTTAGTTCTGGAATCCTTCAGATAGGATGATTAAATTTTATTATAGGAGAAAGGAACAAATGATTTCCAAGCAAAAAGAAGAAAGGACATTCCAGAGAGGAATAATGATAGTCATGGTAATCTGAATGTATGTATGTATTTGTCTACACATGTATTCAGTGCTATTTACAAACCCTAGGTAACTCGTGCCCCATGTCTACTGTAAACATTAATAAAATCTTTTGAGATGGTATCCACCAGTATATCCTGCTTTGCAGGTTGAAATGCTCAGTTTTACAGAACTTAGAGGGAGCCAACCATGAAGCCTGGAGCATCCAGGTTGCAGTTCACTGCTGTTATACTGAATCATGCTAATGCTAAGGGTTCAACCTCCATAGGACAGGCCCCAGGTTCTCATGAAATTCAGTCATCCTTCTGAAGGATTCCAGAACTAAACTTAATCTCTGAATCATCCCAGCAGGGAATAATGAGATTAGGAAAAGGAGGGGTCAGCCGTTTGGGTGTTCTCAAATGTGTAACCTCGGTGTTTGTCTCATTTGAGATCCCTGCAGTGAAGTTGAATGAGCTGCTGGAGAACTTTTATGTCACCGTCAAGAAGAGTGATGGCTCAGACTTCCTGGCTACCTCACTTCATGCCATTCGCCGAGGCCTGGACCGCATCCTGAAGAATGCAGGTGTGGGTTTTTCCATCACCAGCAGCACCTTCAGTTCTTCCACCAAGAAACTCAAGGAGAAGTTGTGGGTGCTGAGTAAGGCAGGAATGTCAGGTGCCCGTTCCCGTAATATTGTCTACTTCTCCCTGTCTGACGAGGAAGAGATGTGGCAGACAGGGTGTCTAGGGGATGCTAGCCCCATCACTCTCCTGTCTACTGTGGTCAAGTACAACAGCCAGTACCTGAATATGCGGACACTGCAGGAGCATGCAGATCTAATGTATGGTGACATTGAGCTGCTCAAAGACCCACAAAACCAGCCCTACTTTGCCCGGACAGACAGTGTCAAGCGAGAGAGTCGGAGTGGTTCCACTAGAGTGTGTCATGGCAAAATCTACCATGAGCATTCCAGGGGACACAAACAGTGCCCTTACTGCCTCCTCTACAAGTACATGTATATCCATCGGCCGCCCACCCAAATGGAGGCCAAGTCCCCCTTCTACCTTACAGCCAGGAAAGAGACCACAGACATGGGCAGTGTGTGGTATGAGGAGCAGAGGATGGGACTGCGGTCTCTCCGGGGAATTGTCCCAAACTTAGCCAAGAAGGTCAAGCTGGACAACTGTGAGAACTTCACCTTCGTCTCCTTCACTCAGGTCTCCAGAAGGCTTGGCTCCCACAGCTGCTGCCAGTGAGCCTCCTGGGCCCAGGCCACTGTCCTGCTCACCCTCCCAGGAGGAGCGCCCTTGGTGGCCAAGGCCAGAGTCTGCAGCAAACTGGTTCTGAGGCAACAGAGTCTGACGCTCTTGACTCCATGCTCCAGCTGGGCTCCATTAGTACAGCAACTATTCCTCAGACTTGAAATTTTTTTTACATGAAAGTAGATGGATCGGAATAATTCAGATGTTTTTATCTAAACATGTCACCTTGTTAAATCATAGAGTCTAACACAATATATAATTGCCATATACAAGAGTGAAGAAATTAATTTTATCTAGTGCCTTTTTAGCACAGGTTTTCTTGAAAAAAAGAAAAAGAAAAAAACTGTTTTAAGTAGTTACCAGTAACTACTGGTTTTAAGTAGTAGCCCAGTAGCCCAGTAGCTTTAGAGTGGTGTAAGGATCATTTACACTTTGTTGAATCACTTTTACCTAAGGAACTAGAAAGAGAGAGGCAGACATATTAGAGAAAAATTGTACTCCACACTCCTTTACATTTTGTTGGTGGATACCTTGGTCCTGTGGGGCAGGCGGCCTTGTGTGAGAACCACCCTGCTGCCTCTGCCAGGGGGCCAGGCTGCTCACTGAAGTGAAAGATTCATGTCCACTGTGTGTAGAGACAGTTTGATGAAAAGATTAATGCTCTGAAAGGGTGTTTATGAGAACAGTTTTCAGTGAGCTAGATGGTTTGTGAGGGAATTTCTAGTAGTCAGAGGACTTGGGAAGCCACCTGCAATCCAAATGTGAAAACCTCCCGAAGCAGAAGTGCCTACATCTGTCTGAGTTCTCCACACCACGTGAGAGCACTTTCTGTTTGAACATTTTTTAGAGTTCATTTTTAAAAAATCTATTCCTTATATCATACAGTTGTGTTGGCAGATATCCCTGGATATGCGAAAACAGCCAACTGATGTTCATCCTTAACCATCATAACCCAATGAAAATAAGCTGCGACGAAAACATCCCCAAATGCACTTATTAAAGAGCTTTGAAACATTTTTAAATAAGTTCGATTTTTCAGCCACAGTAGTTGTCCTCATTTTAGGTTGGCACCAAAGCTTGGGGCACTGTGATTTAGACAGTCTACCAGCTAAGCAAACCCAGCACGAAGGACATAGTTACAAAATCAGGTCATCATGATAGGTTATTCATGCAGTTTAAAATCATTTCATGTCAGTAAAACTCAACTTGATCACATGATATTTAAACACAGCAGAATTTTCTAGTAACTACTTTCAATGCAACAATGGATTTTTAAAAAGGAGCCCAAAGAGTGCTAATTAATAGTAGTAATTTCTACTATATTTTATATTCAAGGAAAGACTGCAATAATTGTACCATTATGTTCTTATGTATACTTTCTAATCCCAAATTAAAATTCCAATACAAATTCATATTGCATGAATCCTAAAATCAATATTTCTTTTTCAAAGCATTGTTTTAGCATTTATTTTAAATCATTGTTTTAAAATCATTCACTTGTCAATTAAATATGTGGTACTCTACCAGAGAAGACTCAACCAATGCTGCCTTAAGGTCTAATGTTCTCTTTCTAGTGACTACACATTTATAATTTGGTTTACTAGTTGACCTTTCCTGGGTAGTGATTCGTTTTAGTGTGTCTTCATCATATATAAATAACAGGAAATTAATAATCAGTGTTACAACTTGATATTGTGTACTGTTTGTGGTAGCTTCTTGTGGTGACTTTAGGGTTTTGGTTAAGAGGAGATAGACACACATTAGTTTAGTTTGCTAAAGACCCAAAGGATATTTTGTTTATGGAAAGCAGTCTTTTCTTGGTTCTACACTTAAGCTAAAATGTGGACTGTGTGACCAAGCCGTGGAGCCTGCAGCTTAATTATTAAAACTTTCATTTTTATTTTAAATAGATTCAAGAAGAAATTGCCATTAGGGATTTCTGGGATCTTTTCAGATTTTAAAATTCCCGAAAGTTGCAATAACTGATCTAGAGGTTATGACTTTTCTGTTGATTGAGACTTCTTATACTTGGGGGGTGGGGTAGGTGTGAGACATGGTGTGACTATGTAGCCCTGGCTGACCTGGGACTCACAGAGATCCATCCACCTGCCTCTGCCTCCCCAGTGCTGGCATAAAGTCATGCACACGCTCCTCAACTTTTCATCATTTGAATAACCATTTCTGCCTCAAACTGTTGTCTGTCACCTATTTGATGCATTAAAAATCCCGAGGTCTGAAGTGAACAATTATACAATCAGAAGGCCCATCTTCAGTTACAATTATACAATCAGAAGGCCCATCTTCAGTTACAATTATACAATCAGAAGGCCCATCTTCAGTTACAATTATACAGTCAGAAGGCCCATCTTCAGTTACAATTATACAATCAGAAGGCCCATCTTCAGTTACAGTTACACAATCAGGAGAGCTGTCTTCAGTTCATCATCGTTTTTCAGCCGTGTAAATGGCCTTACTCACAAGCCTCCTTGGGCCATGGGAATGGGGAAAAAAACACTTGCATCAAGTGCTACCATGTGCCACCCATTGTGCAACTTTACTGTGTACTTATACAAATTATGTGTATGTGAAACACACTTTAAATAAACATGCGATAAAGCCTGGTAAGCAGGCCAGCATGGCAGAGCAGCTGTCTGCCTTTCAGTGATGGCCATCACTGCCCTTGGGTCATCGAGGAAGGCCAGAGAGCTTGTTGGCTGGGGTTCAAGGGTAGCAGTTGTTTTGTATTTCCAGTCAGCCATGTGCCATCTCCACTAGAGACCATGAGCCTCTGCTTTTGGCTTAAGCAAGAAAAAGGGGAATTCCAGGAGAAGGAAGACAGCAAATTCAGAGCGCCTTCTCTGCTTACCTTTGGGTTTTTCCAGAGCTGGATGATTATTAAGAACTAATATGCTCACTCTAGGGCAGTAGTACAGTGGCACAGTGCTTGCCTAGCACATGCAAGGGCTTAGATTCCATCCCCAGCACTAAAGAAAAAGAAATTTCCCACATTTACCTAGCCCTGCACTAGGGGAATGGCCATAGGTGTTCTGAGAGGACCCTTGGGGGAGATCATGCCACATCACCTTCTGTGTTGTTCTAAAGGGAGCTCTGCAAGCCCAGCACTCAGATGACTGAGGCAGGAAGACTGTCATTAAGTTCAAGGCCAAGGCAACCTGAGCTACATGGTGAGTTCTAGGCCATCTTGGGCTACAGAGTGAGACCCTGTCTCAAAAAACTAAATTAAATTAGCTAATTAAATAAGTAAAAGGAGCTCTAGGGAGTACCTCTCTGGAATCCACAGGCCTCGCTCCAGGGAGTGGTTTGGCAGAGATAACAGGTAATCATCTGAGGGAGACCAATTGGACATGAAGAGTTTAACAGCACCAGGATGTAGTAAAGGTTGAGTTTTTGTTGTTGTTTTGTTTTATTTTGTTTTTTTTTTTTTATTGTTTTGGTCTTTTTGAGACAGGGTCTTCCTGTAGCCCCAGCTGGCCCGGAACTCACTATGTAGTCCAGGCTGGCCTTGAACTCACAGAGATCCGCCTGCCTCTGCTGCCCAAGTGTTGGGATTAAAGGTATGCACACCACCACACCCAGCTGAAGGTTGGGTTTTTTAGTTAGAACTTTTAATGACAATATTACTCAACAACTCTGCATTACACCACTCATTTCTTCCATTGTGGAGATTCTCTTCCTTATACTTTTTAATTTAAAGAGGAAGGCAAACCTGATAATCTGGTCAAGTTAACACATTCATGCCTGCAAATTCTACCTCCAGCACAAGCAAGCCCTGATACCTCACACAAGCAAAAACAAGTGAAAGAACAGAGCAGTTGTGAGAGCCTTCGTGGGAAGTTTTCCCATTGTATTGTGTTTCAAAACAGGAATGTTCTGGGAGCACCTCACCAAAGCTGTGAAAGAAAGGGTCGACCTCTTTGGTCATGTGGCATTGTCTAGCTTTCCTCAAACTTTTTTCTCATTAATCAGCTCAGACCCATACATGGTGTTTGAAAAAATGTGAAATTCTATTACATTTTTATTTCAGTCTTATTAAAAGCGTCAGTCATTATCAGCATGTTCATAGTCATAAAAAGTCTGGACAGAGCAGCGTGTAGTGGCCCACACCTGTAATTCCAAGATCTCTATGAGATCAAGGTCAGCTGGGGCTATAGGGTGACCCTGCCTCAAAAAGCCAAAAGGAGGGAGGGAGGGAGGGAGAGAATCTGGATGAAGTGCTAACCTATAGAAACTGAAGCCTCTTATAGCTTGGAAGACTGCCAGGAGCTCACTCACTGCTCACTTGGGGGCTCACTTGGGCATCCTCTGCACCAGTGAGAGTAGTGGAGTGGCTCCTCGCCGAGGGGAGCTCTGTCACTCTTTTCATTCAGCATTTCCCAGTACACTGAGATGCTGTCTTTGGAAATACATTTCTTTCTTAAGTTTTCAAGTTCCACAACTTCTAAAGTTATTTTCTTATCTCTAGACAACAGAGTGTTGATTATTTTTCCCAATTTAGGCCAACAGTGGCCACATTGTTACTGTCTAAATAGAATGTTTTGTGGTTTGTTTTTTTTTTGTAACACTTCCAACTGTTTACTTTTCAAATTGTCCTCTCTAAGCCACAAAACTTGAACATCTAAATAGAATGTTTGAATATTATCCTTATCAAATATTGACCACTTTGTTGCTTTTATGAGACATGCATTGCTCTTTAAAAAAATTTGCGCTTGTAGCCAGTTACCTTTAGGCATAGATAAATGCAAAGAAGACCTCAAAGAAGTTACCTCATTTTTCTCTAGATGAGCTTCAGTTTAGTCTAATTTAAGGCTCATACATATTTAGGAGCTGTTAACAGACAGCTCTGAACAGAACATGTTCAATAAGTTTCAAATTTATGTACATCTTTAAATGGTTTCATTTCTAAATAAAATTTTAATTGTGTCAAAAGAAAAATGTTGTTTAGCCCTTGTTCTTAAGTAAAGCTCTTTATTGTATTTTTCTATGTAAATAAATCAATTTAAGCTAGCCATAGTTGCTCACATCTGTAATTCCAGCACTTTGTATATGAGATAAGGATCACAAGTTCAAGGCTAGCCTGAGCTATACAAGACCAGGTCTCAAATAAATGAAACCTAACATGGAATGGACAGGTGATGACTAACTCCATATCCCTCTGCGAGAGGCAGGAAAGCCAATGAGATGCTAAACTAACTTCCCTGGAAATTCCTACATCTGACATCACAGGATTTCCCAAAACTCCTTTGAGGGAGGCTTGCCAGCCTTCAAGCAGCTTTCCTGTTAATAGGAGTTTAACACTTCTTCTCTGTGGTCCAAGAGACCTTTCTCATCTCATGTGTATTTGTTAATCAGAATCATATTATTTGATTCAACTGAAATTCTTTGTTATTTATCTAATGCAACTTATATGGAATGTAACCATCTTAGAAAATACTTAAGACCAAAAAAGAAAAAAGATCCCTGGGTATTCTGCAGAAGTTCCGTCACTATTCCTTCCAACTGGGCAGCTTCCTCTGCCCCTGCTGGAAGGAAAATTAGCTAAGAACTTGATGGTTAATATAACAGATTATAGGGCTGGAGAGGTGGCTCAGCGGTTAAGAGCATTGGCTACTCTTGAAGAAGACCCAGGTTTGATTTCTAGCACCCACATGGCAGCTAACAACCATCTATAACTCCAATTCCAGAGGATCCAACACCCTCTTCTGACCTCTGGAGGCATTGTATGACACGTGCACTTACACACATGCAGGTAATACACTCATACATGTAAAATAAAAATAATAAAATATTAAAATATACAGCAGATTACTTAATATTTAGTTTCTTATTACATCAATGATTTTCAAATAAAATCTTCTGAAAGGATCATGCTAATTTACACTGTGGTCAGGGTTTTCCTGTATCTGCCTCACTCTCATTTCTTCTCACAGTCTCTCTGCAAAGTGCATCTAATTATTTCATTTTAAATGAAGTAACTATTTCATTTCAAAGTGCATTTCTAATTATTTTATTAAGAGACCAAGACTCAGATAAGTTCATTTAACTTTCCAAATTCTGATAGAGCTAATAAGTTGGAGAATTTGGATTTAAACATCAAGACTTCTAGCTAAATCCATTGTTCAGTTCATTAGGAAAACAAAAAGCTTACTGCCTACTTCGGGCCTACTGAAGTCCACTTTTTGTTGTTGTTTTTGTTTTGTTTTTTTGGAGGCAGGGTCTCTCTGTAGCCCCAGCTGGCCTGGAACTTGCTATGTAGACCAGGCTGGCCTCAATCTCACAGAAATTTGCCCACCTCTGCCTCCCGAGTGATGGGATCAAAGGCATGTGCCACCACATCAGGCCCACTTAACTTTAAAAAAAATAATTTTAAACGTTTTAGCCAGGCATATACCTGTGATCCCAGCATTTGGGAACTGGAGGATGGAGGATTAGAAGTTTGTCATCCTTAACTGCATAGCAAATTTGAGGCTAGCCTGGACTACCTTGAGATCCTGACTATAAAAACAACAACAAAGTTTCTCTTAGTTTAGGAAATGTCCTACTTTGATTTCTGCTCTTGTGATAAAGCACTGACCAAAATCAACTTAGAGGAGGAAAGAATTTATTTATAAGCTCACAGTCCATCAGTGAGGGAAGCCAAGTCAGGAACCTGGAAACAGGTACTGAAGCAAAGACTACAGAGGAATGTGCTTACTGGCTTGCTTAGCTACTTTTCTTATGCATCTCAGGCCCATCTGCCCAGAAATGGCACTACTTACAGTGGGCTTGGCTCTCCCACATCAATTAACAATTAAGAAAATGCTTCACAGACAGGCCAGTCTGAAGGAGGAAGTTCCTCAACTGAGGCTCCTTCTTCCCAGGTGACAGTAGTTTGTGTTAAATTGGCAAAAACCAGAATAGGAAACTAACCAGAGATTAAAGGGCCCATCCAGGGTCAGCCAAGGAGTAAGCAGTAGAATCAAGACTAGAAAACTAGTCCAGAACTCTTTCCATAGCACAGCTGGGAAATTTGAATTTGAAAAATTAAATTAATACACAATCTGGAAAAGTGACACCTGGCTATCAGAAGCCTCCAGTAAAGCTATTCCTGCCTTCTCAGGAAAAGACTCAGACCCAGAAAACCAAATCTCAGTTCTAGAGTCTAGAAGGAAATAACACAATTTATGAGGCGTGTGGAGGTGAACTGGAGCCAAACCTTCCAAGCAGTAGCTCAATCCTTGGCCTCACTTCATGAAACGGGCCCTCTAAAATTAAAATTTTGAAACGACCTTAGTATCTGCTCTCCCCAACCACATCGGTTTCCTTATTCAAGATAAGAGCTGAGCCAGAGAGATAGTGACTAATCCTGTAACCAGATTCTGCACCATGAAGAACAGGTTCCAGATTCCACCGTCACTTCCTTTTCCCCCAAAATACCTCATTTGGTCTGAACTCTAAATCCTAGGGCTAAAATGACCAGAAAGCAGAAGGGGACTGCTGTACAGTCTGAGAATAAAGCACTTTTGATGAAAGCAAAAAACCAATGACTAGGTTGCAGGATCTGCAGATTTTAGGATTTTTCTTGTATGATGTTAGTTCCAGAAAAATCAGGCAATAGAAAAAGATGCTTCATCAGTAAAGACTGGTATACTAGAAATTGGACTTGGAAGTATGTACATCACCTTATTATCAACCTGAGATTTGACTGAAAAGGAAATTTGAAAAGTGTGTGGGGTCTGGGAAAAAAACCACATTAAGGATGGAAGGAGGAACAAATGCAGATAAAAAACATGATGTAGGAAAATGAACATCTTTTCAGGGGGTGGGTAGGGAGACAGAGGGTCTCATTATGTAGCCAAGACTGGCTTCAAACTCATGACAATCTTACTGCCTTGCCTCTTGAGTGCTGGGATTCCAAGAGTGTACCACTAGATCTGACCAAGAACATTCTTGAAATTAAAAGTACTGTACTGTAGTAAACAAGACAATGTTAGGATTCTTCCTATCATAATTGAAAGAACAGAAGACCTGGGAATGGGCTAAGAGATAAAAGGCAACAGAATAACATAGAAAAACAAATGCATGAAGGATTTTAAGAAAGCTAAAAACTGGGCTGGAGAGATGACTTCAGTGTCTGTCCGTCTGTTGCCTTCCCCCCCGCCCCAAGTTGTATAGTTTCCTACCTCCTCTTAAGGTAACAAAAAAACCTGGAGCTCACGGATTAGCAAGACTAGGTGGCTAGCCAGCTTCAGGGATCCTCCTGTCCTTACCTCCTCAGCACTAGGAATACAGCAGCTCTGCATTTCTGGCTTTTTATGTAGATGCTGGGCATCTGAACTCAGGTCTTCATGCTAAATAATTTACCAACTGAGCCATTTCTTCAGCCCCATATTATACCTTAAAAAAAAAAAAAACATGAACGTGAGCCGGGCATGGTGGCACACACCTGTAGTCCCAGCACTTGGGAGGCAGAGGCAGGCAGATCTCTGTGAGGTCAAGGCCAGCCTGGTCTACATAGTGAGTTCCAGGACAGCTGGGGCTACAGGGAGACCCTGCTTCAAAAAGACAAAAAAAAAAAACCAAAACAAAACATGAACAGCCAGGCATGGTGGCGCACGACTATAGTCCCAGCACTTGGGAAGCAGAGGCAGGGGGTTCTCAGTGAGTTCAAGGTCAGCCTGGTCTACATAATGAGTTCCAGGACACCTGGGGCTACAGGGAGACCCTGTTTCAAAAAGACCAAAAAATAAATTAAGTAAAAAATAAATAAAAATACATGAATATTTCCATGTTTTATGTTAGGCGAGCATACACTTAAGCAACATGAACAAGGGGCTGGAGAGATAGCTTAGTGGTTAAGAGCACTGGCTGCTCTTGGAAAGGACCTGGGTTCAATACCCAGCACCCACATGGTGGCTGACAACTGTCTGTGACTACAGTTCCAGGGGATCTGACACCCTCTTCTGTCCTCTGCATGCATTACTGTTGCAGGTTTCCTCATGGGTCCAGTCCATGAGGGACTACAGGGAATGAGGGTTCTGGCCGAAGTGGGGGTGAGTGGCACGGAGTCAACACACAGACACTGGGAGTCAGGTGGAAGCAGGCACTAGGTGAGGTGCTGCAGACTCATTTATCGCTGGAAAGGGCAGCCTTTATATATCTCTCCCCCTGCCCCCAGTGTCCCATAAGCTAGTATGTTGCTCCCTGATAGATCCCCTCATCTAGGCTGCTCGCATCATCAGTCTCTAGGTCCAGGGGCAGATTAGGTTGGCTCTTTTGCGGAAGTGTGGGCTGCACTCTCAAGGTGGAAGCTGTGTTCTCCAGTGCGGCCTGTGCTTAGGCCTGGCACTTCCTTTCCTACATATCCATCCCTTTTTATTATAGAAAGGTCAGTGGGAGCCGAGGTTCTTTGCCTCGATATAGTTGACCCCACCTCAGAGGGCACCCAGCTTGATGGACTGTGCCTGTCTTAGGTCATCCTGACCATCAGGATCTAACCCGTCATTGACTACCAGCCCTCGAAGGGTGTGACCTCTGACATGACCATGTGAGGGAGGAGGAGGGCAAGAAGTTACACAGCCGCTTCTCTGATGTCAGCAAGCCAGACCTGCTGGACCTCGGGGGGGGGGTTGAAGTCTGGATCTTCGAGAGTCTTGAGAACCTGATACACTGAGTAATTTACTTGGTTTTGTCTGCAGAAGCATAGAACAAGGCATTTTATGAGCAAGAAAAGAAGACTATGATACCCAAGAGTAAATAAGTAACGATCCATGAAGCATCCAACAAAGCTTTTAAGTTCAACCAAAGTTTGTTGAGGAACCCAGAGTTTATATGTAATGTCTGAGCCCGTGTATAATTTAGGGAGATGATCTGGTCAGTGAGCAAGGTGGAGTAGTTGAGAAACTTTTGGCTCCAGTGGCCATGGATGTACTGTGTGGCTGTGGATGTACTGTAAGAGTCCCATCCTGGCCCTAGCGAGGTTATCTACTAAGGTGTGAGACACAGGGCTTTGAATCATGGGTCACAGGCCATTAGCATCATTTGTTTGATGATCGCCATCTCCTCTCCAAGGAGGTCTACCTGTTGTTGGATGACAGAAATGGCCTGGAAGAAGTGTTGATTAATAAGAGATTGAGTGTGTAAGGCCACAGAGGTTTTGGATATGACCTCATTGAGTGTTTCCACATTAGTGGAAGATTGAGTGATAGCAGCAGCAGCAGTGGCGGCAGCCCCTAAGGAAAAGATAATGGCAGTGACAATTGCCATGGTAATACCAAAATCTGTCTTGACCCAGGGGAAGGGTTGGAGAGCCACCTGTTCCATGAGTGTGATAACATGGAAGTGAGTGGCATTAGGAACGGGAACCCAGATTGCTGTGGGTTCGTGCACAAAGAGGACAAGAGAGGCAGGGAAAATCCAGCATGCCAAGAGAGTGCAGTTAGCGAGGGAGCAGTTAAGTGTATCCTCCGGGTCATCCATGACATTAGCAAGAAGCAGAGCAAATGGAGGATGAACACCAACGGGTGAGAACAAAAGAGACGTTAACAGAGACTCCATTAGGTGTCTAAGTCAGGTCTGTGACACCCAAGGAACCCGTCTCTGAGTTATCACCCGTATGTGTACCATTAAAGATGGTTCCACCTAATACAAAGAAGAGTGGATGCAAATCCAGGCAAGCTGTTGGCCCACAGAGCTCCCAGGCCCCCTGACAGTGTCTTTATGCCTGGGGTCAGGGTAGACATAAGAGTAAGGTTTTGTAGAGACAAGGTGTCTCCAGGCTGCCAGGGAGGAAGCCTGCAGGCGTCCATCATAATCTGTAAAGAGGAACGTACCTCCAGGAGTGAGTGGGAGGCAGTGTTCCCATGGAATAGGAAAGCACAATGTGATGGGAAGTTTATGGGTGGGTGGGTACCGGGTCCATGGAGGATGCCTGACCCTTGGGGGGGTGGCCCCAGGGGGCATGAAGGACACTGTGTTTTTTTACTAAGGGAGACCAGATTTTGAGACCCCATAAGGAGCCCTGGCTCGGTTTCCATGAAAGTCGCCTGTTGTGATGTTAAAGAGGGAGTGACAATGAGAGACATTAGGGGAGGAGGGATTAAGGACTGGGCTGAAGCAGAGCGATCCTGCAAGGGACCATGTGCCATTTATGGGAACAGACACATGAATCAGTTCCATGGTGGGGAGACTGAGGGATTCATTAGTAGTAAAGAGAACCGGGAAAGCAGGTGAGTATTCATCTACAGGGAGTGTCAGAGGTGGCAAGGGGACCAGTGCCCAGAGATCTGAAGCCTGGGGAGAAGCACAGCCAAAGGACAAAAAGGTGCCAAAGATAACGAAGCTGGAAAAGGATGTCATGGCTTATCAGACTCACAGTCGGGCCTGGATGAGCTTTCGTAGCTGGTCGGATGTCTCTCAATGGAATCCAGATGGGGGTCATAGCATCCTGTGGAAAAATACAAGTGTATCCTCATCCTTGTGTCAGGATGGGGGCTGGTTTCTGCCATAGGGATGAAATAGGATCCCTCCATCTAACTAGTAACAGAGGCGTAGCCCGAGGCAAGAAGGACCGATATTTGTATGCTAGTCTGAGACCCCAGTCATCAAACATGAGGAAATTAAGGTGGAACAAAGCCTCAATAAGAGCCAGGTGAGGGTCGCATTTGGCCTCAGCTGAGGGGATTTTAGCCAGGAGGGACTTAAGTGTCCTGTTGGTCCTTTCGACAATGGCTTGTCCTTGCGGGTTACAGGGAATACCAAAGGTATGTTTGATTCCCCAGGAGGAAACAAATTTATTGAATTCTGGAGAGGAATAAGTGGGCCCATTATCAGTCTTCAGTGCCCAGGGTACGCCCATGATTAACATGGTGGACTTTATAGCTTTAATGGCATGTATAGTCTTTTCCCCTGAGAGAGCTAAAGCATAAGTAAGGGAGGAGCATGTGTCAACTATAACATGAACGAATCTCAATTTCCCAAAATGGGGGTAGTAAGTCATGTCCATCTGCCAAATGGCATTGGGTATCAAACCACGGGGATTCACTCCTCCCCTGTTAAGGGGCCTGAGAGGCATGAGCAGGGCATAGGTAGCACATGAGCGGACAAAGTGCTTGCATTGGGACACAGGGATTTCTGGGGGGAGTTTATGAATACTCTGAGGGGACAGGTGGAATTGTTGATGTAAAACTCTTGCTTGTTCTAACAGGCTAGACTGGAATGTCATGATCAGGGCATATGTGGCAGCATTCCCCCGAGTAAGGATTCCGGGAAGGGTGGTATGTGAACGGATACGTGAGATGTACCATGGGTGACTTTTATTTTTGAGGCATTCCCGTAGCTTGACCATAGTGAGGTGGAGTCGGGTGGAGGAGTTTTTAACATGAGAAAAGGCAATGACCTTAGCGACCTGAACAGCATAGGTGCTATCAGAAAAGAGATTTAGGGGTTCGTCCTGGCACTCCACTAAAGCTTTAAGTATAGCAAGAAGTTCTCCCAACTGGACAGAGCCAGGATTAGGGACAATGTGGGTGATGTCCTTTTTTCCAGGATGATGTATTAGGACCCCAAAGTTCTTTTATTAGTGATAGGTAAAAACATTGGAGAGAGAGAGCGTGCGGTTGAGAGCACGAGCGGATGGATGAGGCACTGAGGCACAGATGGAATTCTCAGCGGGATACAGCTTTATTTCACACGGGGCACCTTTCCCTCGGGGAAGGGAAAGATGTCAGGGAAAGATGTCAGAGAAGGGCAGGGAAGGGAAAGATGTCAGGGAAGGTAAAGATGTCAGTGAAGGGCAGGGAAGGGAAAGATGTAAGGGAAAGATGTCAGCCCACAGGCTGTGAGCTGGAGCTTTATATATGGGGGCTTTAGGGTGTAGAAGGGGGGAATGTTTGGGGGAGAAATCAGGGAGGGGGAAGCAGGAAAAGCAGGTAGGATTAAGGTCTGGAAGTGTTTACTTTTTCCCTCTTAAGATAAGAGAAAAGCTATTGTGATAAACAACTTCTAAAATCTCTGGTTAACAGGTAGAATCTGCTTATCTTATCTTTGGAGGTCAGAGGAAAGGCAGGCTGCTTCTCAGCAGAGTTTGTTTCCCTTGACTTCAAAGGTCAAGGTGAGGTCCCTGTTGGGGAGGGGGAAAACTGCTGCTGTTTGGAACCCTAACAATTAGCATCTGAAAAGGCAGTGGTCACTTGGGGAATTGGGGAAGAAGGAGTGCTGTGGGGCTTAACTTCAAGAAGCAATGTAAGAAGGGCCTGAATTCTTTTGTCTTGGGACAGGTGATTGCCAATGGTGCCAGGGAAGCGTGACATCATAGTCTGAAAACTAATGAATTGGCCCAGAGGGCATGTAGGTTACAGAGGGGAAAGGGGAGCACAATAGCATCGGGTTATCGAAGGTTTTTCGAGCTTGAGTGCACAGACTGACTGCCAAGTTAAAGGCCAGATCAAACTTGGAGGAAACCTGCTGGAGCTCCGAGTATGAGCGATGGACCCAGATAAGTGGCCCAGTCTGCCAAAGGGCACTGAGGAAATCAAAAGAAGTCAATAGCACTAAAGCCTGTAGGGATTGTAAGGTCTCATACCTGTCAAGGATTGTTGATGGGAGTAACCCAGTGATCTTTTGTAATAAGGCAATGGCCAGGGGGGTTAAGTTAATCTTTGCTGAAGGGCAGATGGGGCCCTCCAAGAGAGAAAACAGTGCCTTCAATTCCTCCAAGGGAATGTGCAAGAATGGTTTAAGCCAATTTATGGTGCCACAGAGTTGTTGAAAATCAGCTAGTGTATAGACCAGCTTTGAATTAAAGGCAGGGGCCATAGGGTGTATGCCGGCCAAAATGGTATGCCCCAAAAAGGCATAAGGAGGCACCTCCTGTAGCTTATCTAAGGTGATAGACAAGCCAAGGGATGGTAGGTGTGAGAGTAAGTCTCTGGTTACCTTACAGAGAAATTGGGGGTTAGGATGGGACAACAGAATGTCATTCATACAGTGAATAAATTGTACACTATGAGGGATGGTTGAAGTGGCTCATGAGACAAAAAGCTGACAAATAGTAGGACTGTTTCTCATTCCCTGCGGAAGGACTTTCTATTGCTGTCTGAGGGCCGGCTTGTGGAAGTTCAGTTCCCAAACTGTAAAGGCAAAGTGATCACGACCTTGGGGAGCCAGTGGGATTGAGAAGGAGCAATCTTTAATATCAAGTGTTATGATATAATAAGAAGGAGGAATAGCACCAGGGTGGGGCAAGCCAGCCTGTATCAAGCCCATGTTTTCCATTTGGTCATTAATGGTGCATAAGTCCTGAAGCAATCTAAAATGGCCATTTTTTCTTTTTTATAACGAATATTGGAGTATTTTATTTACTAGTGGATGGTTTCAAATGTCTGAAGTCCAGCTGTTCCTGGACCAAATTTTTGAGGATAGACAATTTAGGTTCTATAATAGGTCACTGCTCCACCCAGATCACATCTGTCAAGGGCCAGGTAAACACGATTGGTGTGGGAGACTCCTTAGGGGATGTCCCAGGGAGGTCAGTAGCCCTTAGAATTGGGATTACTGGTCAGGGCTCTGATTTTTCCCAGAGAGGCCAAGTTTATCATGGGCTGTGACATCATCATAAAAGGTCTGATCGTCTGTGGTAAGAACCGCACCCATGTCTTCCAGGACATCTCGACCCCACAAGTTGCGGGGGTCGTTGGCCACTATGGGAGTGAATGTGCCCTTACTCCTGCCTAAGTCCTTCCAGTGTACTGGGCAGATGACCAGCTTTGTGTCCTGGCTGCCCCCCCACTCCCTTAATGGGCGGGCCAGGCCGCTATTTCCAATGGGGGAACCGAAGAGACTAGCTCTCGGTGATGATGGTAACATCGGCTCCCGTGTCCACTAGGCCCTTCACAGTGATCCCATCCAGAAACAAGGTCATTACGGGGGGAATGATTAAGAATCGGAAGGGTCCATAAAATCTGTCTCGTTCCCCCTCTTACTTGCGGAGCTGAGGGGTGCCCCCAGTGGAGTTTAAAGGAGCCAAGTCCGATTAGGGCCATGACCTACAATCTTTTTTTTGGTCTTTTTGAGACAGGGTCTCCCTGTAGCCCTAGCTGGCCTGGATTCGCTATGGAGACCAGGCTGGCCTTGAACTCACAGAGTTCCGCCTGCCTCTGCCTCCCGAGTGCTGGGATTAAAGGCATGCACCGCCATGCCCTGCAACCTACAATCTTTTGCCCAATGAAATCCCTTTTTGCATTTGGGGCAGTGGGTCTTGGGATGAGCTCCGTTGTTCGGGCAGTCCCTGTGGAGGTGTCCTGTCCTCCCGCAGTTTTAGCAGCCATCTTTTGAATTGGAGGGGGTGGGCCTTCCTTGTAATAAGAGCGCCTCTAAGGAGGTGGTCAGGGGCTTGATGGGCCCTGTCCTGGGGTCTAGGTCTCTAGTGGTGAGTATCCATTTATGAATATCATCATTGCGGACAGGCGTGATAGCATTACGGGTAGGGGTATTTAGGCCCTCCCATGTCAGTTGTTTGATAAGCATATTGTGGGAGGGTCCAGACTCCACCCTCCATTCCACTGCTCTGGTTACATGGGTGAGGAAGTCCGTGAAGGACTCCCCTGGCTGCTGAATCAAATTGTGGAAGAATGCCTGTGGGTCACAGGGGGAGCAACACTTAAGGGCCTTGAAGGCCAGGTCACTAACTTGTTGGTAGTAAGCATGAAGGCCAATAGTGGACTGGGAAATGGAGTCAATATATTGTCCACGTCCTGTGAGCATATCCAGAATAATATTAAGGCCATATTGAAGGTTGAGATGTACCTGATTTTAAGCCTGATTGTCGTAAGCTGAATGCCAGTTCAGGAAGACTGAGGGTCCAAAACTGCCTTTAATAAGTTATACCAATCGTAATGCATCTGTAACTGCATGGCCCATTGGCAGAGAACTTGCTCAAAATATGGGGAATCGGGGTCTGATTCATTGGTGGCTTTGCAGATGAGTGCAAGGTCTCTGAGAGTGGTGGGCACCCATGGCTGTTGCGCAGCGTTTGGGCTGACATTAACTGGAAAGGTGGACAATGGCCAGCAAGGGGCAGCAGGGGTGGGCGGGCCATGGGGGGCGTATAATGAGTGGGAGGTGTGTCGGAGCAGGCGGAACATAGTTCCTTCCAGGGGTACTGGGGTGGTGGTGTCTCCAATTGTTGTGGCTTTGAAAAGCAGGGTCTGAAGTAGAGGCAAGGGGGCCCCTTCCTCGTCTGGATCAATCTCAGAGCTGGTTCCCATATCAAGGTCAGTAGGGGTTGAAGTAATGGCAAGGTCTACACTGGCCTGATCCTGACAATGCTTATTGTGGGCTGAAATGACTTCTTCAGGGGAGGAGGACTTAAGGCTGGCAATGATGGCTAAAAGGATTGGGACAAATGAGGCAGGGGGAACAACTCCAGATCCTACTTCCCTTTTTCAGGCCAAGAAAAGGACCTGCATCCATAGGTCAGGATCCCACATATTCTTGGGAGAGACCCAAGCGGCCAAGTTAGTGACTTCATCCCAGAAATTTTCAATATCTTTTGGTTTAACTTTCAGTCCCTGAGTTCTAAGGAGCGATTTGAGTGCTGCCATTTGTGGCTCCTTGCACTGTGGTGCTAAGTTGCCCATTGTGGGAAGGTCCCATGAAGGGAAACTCACCACAAAAGTAAAAGGCAAGGGTGACTACCAAGAGGGCACAAATGAAGTAAACAAGGACTGTGAGCCACTCAGACGTAAACCGCCCCGACATGAAAAGGTGTATTGGATCCAAATGTCTTGTGCTTAGTGAAGGACTTTCAAAGGCCGTGACACCTTCGGCCGTATGCTCACATGGTGTCTCCGGGATAGGCAACAGGATGACCTGAAACCGGGGCTCTGAGTTCAGGGTGGATCAGCCCTTATGTGAACTCACTGGGATGAACCAAGGAGTAAAAGGGGTCGACGTGGGCTTCAGGACCACACGGTGGAGTGTGCCTTTTTAATTTAACAACAAATATGACAAACAGGGTAGAGGGGACAGGGGAGGGGGCACTCTCTCACCCTCAAGCAGCCGAAGGGGTAGACAAAACCCAGGGCCTACTCACCAAACAAACCAAAGTTGGGGGCATTGCCGGGGGGGCTGGGAACCTTGTTCTGGCTCCGGCTGTTGCAGGTTTCCTCATGGGTCCAGCCCATGAGGGACTGCAGGGAACGAGGGTTCTGGCCAAGGTGGGGGTGAGCAGCGCAGAGTCAACACACAGACACTGGGAGTCAGGTGGAAGCAGGCACTAGGTGAAGTGCTGCAGACTCATTTATTGCTGGAAAGGTCAGGCCTTATATATCTCTCCCCCTGCCCCCAGTGTCCCATAAGCTGGTGTGTCACTCCCTGATAGATCCCCTCATCCAGGCCACTCACGTTATCAGTCTCCAGGTCTGGGGGCAGATTAGGTTGGCTCTTTTGCGGAAGTACGGGCTGTGCTCTCAAGGCAGAAGCTGTGTTCTCCAGTGCGGCCTGTGCTTAGGCCTGGCACTTCCTCTCCTACACATTACATGACACAGGTGCAGTTACATGCAGGCAGTACACTCCTATGCATAAAATAAAGCTAAAAACAGAGATTAAAACCTATATTGGAAGAAAAGAACATTGATGCTTATAAAACAGCAATTATGGGGCTGGAGAGACAGCTTAATGGTTAAGCGCATTGACTGCTCTTACAGGGTACCCAGGTTTGGTTCCCAGAATCCACATGGTGGCTCACAACTGTCTGTAACTCCAGTTCCTGGGGATCCAATGCTCTCTTCTGGCCTCCATGGGCATTGCACACAAGGATACTTACATACAGGGAAGACACTCATGTACATAAATAAAAATTAAAAACAGCAATTATGTGAAGGCCAAGCTTAAGAGTTTCCTCTTTTTGTAAAAAAAAGTTACTGATGAAAAGTAGATGTGGAAAGCAGAAAAGTAGCTTACGTTTGCTTTTCTAATGGAAAGACTATTGAGAAAAATATTGTCAGACTAAAAACAAAAGAAAATCTGTGTTTGTAAGGATTTAAAATTCAATGTATTCCAGCTCCCCAGCCATCCAATAAATGGGATCAAGACTTGTAGCTAAGCACTTCCTGGCAAAAATTAAACTATCGAAAAATCCAAAATCCTTGGGCTCTTTCTGGCATCCAGTCAAAAACAAATTGATTATAAGAAAACAGAAGCTGGGCCGGGCATGGTGGTGCACACCTTCAATTCTAGCACTTGGGAGGCAAAGGCAGGCAGATCTTTGTGAGTTCAAGGCCAGCCTGGTCTACATAGTGAGTTCCAGGACAGCTGGGGTTATAAGGAGACGCTGTCTCAAAAAAGACAAAAAAAAAAAAGAAAGAAAAAAGAAAACAGAAGCTGGGCATGATGACACATGCCTTTAATCCCAGCACTCAGGAGGCAGAAGCAGGCAGAATGAGTTGAGGCCAGCCTGGTATACATAGTACATTTTAGGCCAGCCAAGGCTACATCATGAGTCCCTGTCTCAAAAATTTAAAAAAAAAAAAAATTCCCATCCATTTTTCTGGGGTCCAAGAGCCTGGACTAGGGCTGGTTTACTGTAGTACATCTGCTGTTCCACTCGCCTCAAATTCACAACGAACAACAGGTACAAAATTAGACAGCTACCGAATATTGCCTCAAATTTTAAAACTCGATCAGGAAAAAAATTATGTATTTTCTGGAGTGCAAATAAAATTTCAGTTTTAACTGCAGAAAGCTGGCTAAGGCAGTAGCATGCATTCCCTAACAATACTTGAAGTTTGATAGAATTCTGTTGAAGTTCCTGGAACCATTAAGAACTATCGTGTAGCTCAGTGGTAGAGCACTTGCCTAACATGGGGCCTGGACTTGATGCCCAACTTGGGGAGGTGGGGAGCACAATAAGGGAATGAAAACAAACTACTTCTAGAGTCTATAGTAACAGCATCAGCACTAAAACTTCTTCTATTTTTTTCATTTGCTTGCACTGGACACACTTGAAAATACGGAATATGGAGAGTCACTGGCCTCATCATTCAGCGCCTGTGATAATATAAAAGTTTGATCTGCTCCCCGAGCTGTCTTGCCAGTTTAAGCTCTAAATTCAATTTTCAATGACGCCTGTATGCAATACATTATTAGTTCAGGGATTGTGCTTGGTTTTTTTCATTGGGAAATATTGCAAAACCTCTCCCCAAAGAGACTGAGGGAATCTGTTCTGGATGGAGACCAGGTATAACCTTTCCCAGGGTTCTCTTGTTTAGCTGTGACTGACAAAATTCTGTTCATTTAACCACTCAGATAAGGAATATGTTTTTACTTAAAATTTTAATATTTTCTATGTGATTGTGGCTTTTTTGCAACAAAATGTATTTGTAATGTTTTCATTCTTCTGGATATGTATTTTTTTAATACTAGAAATGTCTTTCTGATTGATGTTCATCCAATAAATGATTTTATCATACCATTTCCTATTTCCCCTGGTGACCACACCTGGGTACACACACACATATGTGCTTGTGGGAAACTTATTGCATCTATTTTCTGTCAAGAGTGTCATCATTGGAAAAGGTTTTCTTGTTCATGTAGTCTGGCCCTCTAGTCGGTCGTCTAGTAGTTTGTTAACAATCTGCGAGGTTTAGGGCTGTTTTAAGTTGTTGATTTGGTTCATGTACGTGCAGCTTTATTGTTTAACCCAAATTTGTTTGTTTGTTTGTTTTTTTGAGACAGGGTCATCCTGTAGCCCCAGCTGACCTTGAACTCACTCTGTAGACCAGGCTGGCCTCAAACTCATAGAAATCCACCTGCCTCTGCCTCCCAAGTGCTGGGATTCAAGGCATGCGCCACCACACCCGGCTCACGCCTGTTTTTCTTTTTTTTTTTTTTTTTCTTAAAGTAACTAGTTATTTAAGCCTGATGTGCAGTATATAGCTTCTGAATACTTTAATGTTCATATCACATTCCTGTAAATGATGGTTTTCTTTGTATCTTGCACTGCTGGCCACACATGATGCTCCTGAGCTTATGCTCATGTTGAAGTCATTGTTCCGGCTGTCGCTCCCTCCAGAACTCCCACAGATCTGCTTCCCTGCTCAGGCTAAGTTCCATTTGGAAAGGTCCATGATAACTGTATATGGGCATTGTTCATGCCACGAGTTAATGTTTTTTGCTCTAATGTTTTTTTGCTGTTTTGTTACTTTGGAGACATTTAATCTTCAAAGCTTTGAAGCAAAAATTCATTGCTTCATATATACAGCAGCTAAAATCATTTCTAAGACACAAGTTTCTGAAAAGTACTTCTAATAGGATATTATGTTATGGTGAAAAGATAAGATCTTTTATTACGAATGACTGATCCTCAAGCAAATTGACTGTTCCTTATTCTGAAGTTTAAACTTTGTTATCTCCTAAACATAAAGATGGCTCTCAGGGTTGCTTTGCTGTAACTGTCACTTGTCATTGATGATCATTCTTTCTTTGGGGAAAGTAAGTAGAGAAAACATTACCTACATGGTTTCTTTAAAACCAAAAAAAAAAGTTGGGGCTAACAGTGGTGCTCATGGCAAAGGTGACTTTGTAGGGGGCTGTGCAATGTCCCCCAGAGTGAATCAAGGAGTCCCACAGCCCAAGTCAAAAAATAAAATTTTTTTAAAAAGTTGAGGCTAAAGAGATTGTTCACTGTTAAGTGCACCTCCTACTCTTTCAGAGGACCCAAATCTGGCTTCTAGCACCTACATACGGTGGCTCACAATCAACTCCTGTAACTCAAGCTCCAGGGAATTTGATTCCCTCTTGTGCCCTCTGTGGGGCACTCCTCCCCCCATACACACACACACACACACACACACACACACACACACACACTTTAAAAAAATTGTGGGACAGGGACTGGAGAGATGGCTCAGTGGTTAAGAGCTCTGGCTGCTCTTAGGTTCAGTTTCCAGCACCCACGTGGAGGCTAACAACCATCCTAACTCCAGTTTCAGGGGATCTCATGTCCTCTTCTGATCTCCATGGGCACTGCATGACACAGGTCACTTAACATACATGCAGGCAAAACACTCATACACATAGAATTAATAATTTTTTTAATTGGGAAAGATTATGCAGCACAGTTAGAGTACTTTCCCTAGCCATGGGTTCAATTCTAAGTATCACAAAAGCAAAACAAAAATAAATACACTAGCCAGGCGTGGTGGCGCATGCCTTTAATCCCAGCACTCAGGAGGCTGAGGCAGCTGGATCTCTGTAAGTTCGAGGCCAACCTGGTCTACATAGTGAGTTCCAGGCCAGCTGGGGCTACAGGGAGACCCTGTCTCAAAAAGGCCAAAAATAAATAAATAAATAAATAAATTAATAAATAAAATGCATACATATATAAATATATATATGTATATAAATATACACATATATATAATCAACATTTTACACACAAAAACCTAGTTTTGAAAATTCCTATTCTAGGGTTAGAAAGATGGCTCCATGGTTAAGAGTACTGGATGCTCTTGCAGAGGGCCCAAGTTTGATTCTCAGCACCCACATGGCAGTTAATAATCATTCCTGACTCTGGTTCCAGGGGATCTGACACGCTCTTCTGACATCTGCAGGCATTGCATGATGTGGGTGCACTTACATACATGCAGGCAATACATGCATACACATAAAATAAATTTTTTTAAAAAATTCCCATTTTAGGGGCTGGAGAGATGGTTCAGCATTTAAAAGCACTGGCTGTTCTCAAAGGGGACCCAGGTTTGGTTCCCAACACCCACATGGCAGCTAACAAACAACTGTCTATAACTCCAGTTCCAGGGACTCCAACACCCTCTTCTGACCTCTGAAGGCATTCCACAACATGAGTGCACTTACACACATGCAGGCTATACACTCATACACATAAAATAAAAATATTTTTTAAAATTTCTATTCTAGGGCTGGGGCTGTAGCTCAGTTGGTAGAGCACTTGTCTACCAAGCATGAAGCCCTCTCTTTGATCCCCAGCACCACATACACCAGGTGTGTTGGCACACACTTATAATTCCAGCATTCAAATGGAGGCAGGAGGATCAGAAGTTCAGGGTAATCCTTGGGTACATACTGAGTTTGAGACCAGCCTGGGATACATGAAATCCCTGTTTAAAACAAAAACAACAACAACTCCTGCAGTAAACATATTTTCAAAGAGAGTTGCCTTGAGACATATAAAGTATTTAAGGATATTTTGTTTCAAAATGATCAAGTGGTAGAGTAATTGGAAATGTAGATGATATACAAACTAACCTTGAGCAGATAACTCTCAAAACAAAGTGGTATAGGTTTATGAGGTTCATATTATGTTTCTCTCTTCTTCTTTATGTATTTGAGTTTTCCATGAGATCAGTTGAAAACAAACAAACAAAAAACCCAAAAAACTGTACCAGAGGCAGGGACATCTGCAGCTGAAAAGAGGGGCCTGCAGAGACATGAGAACGATGCTGCTGACATCATGGGGGAAGCAGGAAGGTTTTAGGTGAGCATGATGAGCTAGCTCTATCACTGATGGACAGAGCCTCTTACTGTGGACATGATCCTATTTGTACCCCCTAACCTGGTGAAATACCTTCTCTTCCTTTAATGCAGAAACAGACCTGTGGAAACTTTGAGGCAATTTCAGTAGCCCTAAAACAGGTGTCCTTCAGACATACAGATGTGTGACATGCCAATGTACCCTATAGATTGGCAAGCTGAGGAAGGAGCGCCAAGAGCACATGGCCTTTTCCTGGTCTTGAGGACAAGCATTTCTCCCGGAGGTGCTAATGTAAAGGAGATGCCCTCCCTGTGAGCAGCAGCAGGCATGTGGAGACCAGTGTAGAGGCAATGAGGACCCTGGTTGCCTGCTGCCTACCCATGCTCAGGTAGCATCACATTATCTCCCAGTGGCGAAAGCCTCTCCTGACCAATATGTTTGGACTTCTTTCAGGAGTGTGGCACCGGGTGTGGTGGCACATGCTTTTGATCCTAGCATTCGGGAGGCAGAGGCAGGCGGATCTCTGTGAGCTCACGGCCGGCCTGGTTTATATAGTAAGTTCTAGGCCAGCTGGGGCTAAGGGAGACCCTGTGGCCCTTTCTTTCTCAGTACATTTCCTCTTTCTTCTCTTCCTTTGTTTAGGAGTATTTTCACTACCATTTTTGTTGTAAAACACCAGGGAGAGATGTGAAAGACATTAAACAAGATGTATTTCAACAATAAACAAGATTCTTATATTTCTCATGGGATCCCTAAGAAATAAGGATGAGAAACAAAAATTCCTGCTGGAGTATTTACAGTGTACTCAGCTGCTGAAATGCTCAGCATGCAATCAAGGAAGCAATTTAGCACATTGCTAATACACTTAGCTATGGTAATGATGTTTAAGAGTTTGGCTAAATTTAAAGAACCCAGTGAATTTTTTATGATGGCAATAAAGAATCAAATGCACCAATAATAAATGCATTTTTGATCGTCAATAGAAACACGTTGTCTGTCCCTTAGATAATAGTTGAGCAGATGCAGTCTGACATCTCAGACAGGGAAAAGCATAATCTTGACATTTCCCTTTGGGCTGTATTCTCAGTACATTTGTAGACTGTGCACAGCTCACTACCATGTCGCTCTCTTGCTCTCTCACTATTTCTCAACTATCCAATCAGGATGCAGCCCCCATGTGTCAGGCATTTGTGTGCCACTATCACAAATTTTGTGATTGCAAGCCCATTTTACTATTTAGTAAAGTAAAAAACTAAATGCCCCTCCACAGTTTCCATTTGCAACTTCAAGGTTAAATTCCAATGCTGCCTCTTACTAGCTCTGTGATACTGGGCAAATTATATGACCTTTCTGTACCTCAATTTCCTCATCTTTAAAATGGAGTTAACATAACATCAGGCCTGGCATGGTGGTGCATGCCTTTAAACCCCAGCACTTGGGAGGCAGGGGCAGGTGGATCTCTGTGAGTTTGAGTCCAGCCTGACCCACATAGTGAGTTCCAGGCCAGCTGGGGCGACAGGGAGACCCTGCCTCAAAAAAGACTAAAATAAAATAATATAAAATGGGGGTAACATAACATCTATCTTACAAGTTGTGAGGATTGATTTTTATGTTATACGTTACATATAGGTTAATATATACAGTCACATAGAATAGTGCCTAGTATATAGTAACTATCTAGATAAAATATTAACTCATTAGCGATAGTTAAATGTTGCACTACGTATTTATAAAGATTTAAACTGGGTTGCCTGTATCTACTGTAACACCGCTACAGTGGCACACTTTGGAGTAATGTGATGCGCTCCTCCTTTTCCCCCCCACAGTGTTCTTCTTGACTTTCATAACAGCTTATACCACCGTCTCCTAGTTTTTCTGCTTTCTAGATTCTCAGGCTCCTCGTTCTTTAAATTCATTTACACAGATTCAACCTCATGTACTTTGGTAGGACAGTTTTATCCGCTACCATAGCCTCAACATACAAAATTATCTAAACCCTTCTCAGCTGGGGTTTTCATGTGGCTCATGTAACCCACAGGAAATTACTCAAGGGCCCATTTTCTATGTTCCCCAAGGATGGCTGAGATGCATAACAAATCCCAACACAGAGATCAAGCATTCAGACAGAGAGGTGGGGTTGTAGGGCTTGCTTCTCCAGCAGAACCTGGGTTGAGGAAAGCTCCTTAAGCTGCAAGCTTGTATTTCCTTCCTAAGCACATTATAGCACCTGTTTCTACTTTACTATCTAAGCCCAACACCTGAGTTATTCTAGAACCTTCCTCTTGTCCAACCTCTGTTTCTGTTTCTATTTGATTTGTCTTAATATTTTTTAATCTCCCTCCTCGCTGCTACCAACTTGGTCAGTTCACCCAAATTTGCATATAATTACTTAAAACTCATCTAAGTGGTCTCACTGCCCCTCAGTCTGTTCTCCACTGTTTCCTGAGGAAAACCTCTCCAAATACAAATCTTAATCTACCCTAAATAGCTCTCTCCCAAAGACTTTTTAAAAGACAGAATCTTGCTACATACCACAGGCTGCCTTAAACTCATGATCATACTGCCTCAACCTCCCCAGTACTGAGATTATAGATCTGTACTGTGCCCAGCTTTCTCTAAAGTCTTTCTATGCTAACAAAGCTCTGGATCATCCCTATCAGCTGCTAGCTCTTGGTTAGCCCATTCTTTGTCCCGCTCTCTGCCATGGTGTCTGCTTCTCTTTTACCCTCTGGTAGGATGCTACTACAGTCTGCATATTTGTATTCCTCCCAATTAAACTTAATCCCAAAAGGATGATTTGGGAGCTATTAGGCCATGAGAATGCATGCGAGGCAAGAAGTATCTTGTATGTCCCTTCCACCACAGAAAGATGTACAAAAGATGCCATCTATGAACCAGGAAACAGACTCTCACCAGATACTGAGTATCTGCTAGGTTGTTGTTGTTTGATGTGTTTTGCCTGCACGTAAAGTGCACATGTGTATAATGCCTGAGAAGGCCAGAGGGGTTGGATTCCCTGAAACTGGAGTTAAGGACAGTTCATAACTGCCATGTGGGTGCTGGGAATTGAACCCAGGTCCTCTGCAAGAGCAGTCAGTGCTCTTAACTGCTGAGACATCTCTCCAGCCCTTGAATATGCTGGTTTCTTGATCTTGGACTTCCCACCTTCCAGAAGTGTAAGCAATAAAATTTTTAATTTTTTTTTTTTCTGTCTTTTTGAGACAGGGTCTCCCTGTTAGCCCCAGCTGTCCTGGAACTCATTATGTAGACCAGACTGGCCTTGAACTCAGAGATCTGCCTGCCTTTGCCTCCTGAGTGCTGGAATTAAAGGCATGCGCCACCACACCCGGCCAACTTATCTTTATGAGTGTTTTTTGTGCATGTCTATCAGTGCATCATGTATGTGCAATGGCCATGGAGGTTAGAAGAGGCATTGGATCACCTGGAACTAGAGTTAGGGACAGTTGTTAGCCACCATGTGGGTGCTGGGAATTGAAACTGGGTCCTCTGCAATAGCAGCCAGTGCTCTTAACCATATTAAGCCAGTTCTTCAAGTCTCAGAAATAAATTGTTTATAAATTGCCCAGCCTTGGTCAATTTTGTGTAGCAGCTACAATGGACTAAGACAGATTCCCTTCTCTCCTTTACGTGAAAGTCTTACGTATCTTCAATTCTCACCTGGCATGCTATACAGATGGACTTTTCTTCTGAGCAGGCTAGTCATCTTGGATTCTGCTACCTCGGAGGAAAGCAATGTTGGACAGATGCATCAATCACTGTCACCTGAAGGACATCTGACCTTCTCAAGGTGTCAAATTTATTCAAAGGGAGCAGCTTTGAGTTGGGCATGGTGGTGCAAGCCTGTAATTCCAGTGCTTGAAAGTGAGGCAGGAGGATCAGGAGTTTGAGGCCTGCCTGGGTTGCATGAGAACCTGTCTCCAAAAGAAGGCGAGCAGCTTTGCTCTGGATACTTCATAGAAGGAAAGTCATGCAGTGTTTGTTCTTTCACTTCTGGTCTCTTTCGCTTAGCATGTCTTAAGGGTTTACTCATCTTGTAGCATCTATGCAATTTCATTCCTTCTAATAAATAGATGTATCATATTGTTTATCCATTAATCCAAATATCCATGATGGATATTTGTGTTGTTTCCACCTTTAGACTATTATAAATAATGTAGCTATGAACAGGAGTGAATAGCTATCTGCTCAATACCTACTTTAAACTTTTTTTATTTTATTGTATGATTGTTTTGCCTGAATATAAGTGCATCCATGTCATGCAATGCCCATGGAGGCCAGAAGGGGGTGTTGGATCCCTTGGAACTGGAGTTATGGACAGCTGTCAGTCGCCATGTGAAGCACCACAATTTTCCATAGAAACTGTACTATTTTACATACCTACCAACAGTGCATAAGGCTTCCAGTTTTACTTATCCTTGCCAACATTGTTACGTTCTATATTTTTTGGTAATACTCATCCTAGTAAGTGGGAAGTAGTACCTCACTGTGGTTTTGATTTACATTTCCCTAATAACCAGCAATCCCAAACATATTTAAATATATCTTATTTTTAAGGCTCACCTTGTTTTAAATATTCTCAACTGTGCCTGGAGAGATGATTCAGTGGTCAAGAGCACTTGCTGCTCTTCCAGAGGACCTGAGTTCCCAGCATCCAGATCAGGTGACTTAACAACTGTCTTTAACTCCAGCTCTAGGGAAGCCAGTGTCCTCTTCTGGCTTCCACAGGCACCCACATACATGTAGTACACACACACACACACACACACACACACAAAGACAAAATTTAAATTTAATTAAAAATATATATATATACTCATTCGGGCGTGGTAGCCCACGCCTGTAGTCCCAGCACTCGAGAGGCAGAGGCAAGTGGATCTCTGTGAGTTCAAGGCCAGCCTGGTCTACATTCTACATAGTGAGTTCCAAGACAGCTGGGGCTACAAGGAGACCCCGCTTCAAAAAGACCAAAGTAAATATATATATAGTGAGGCAGCATGGAGTACAGGGGGAAAACAGCAGGTGTAAGGCTACTGACGTGGACTTGGTAAATGATGATAGCAGCTTGGAGGAGGATAATAGCATTGAGAGAGGAAGAATTCATGGGATTCTGGGTATGCTTTGAGCTAGACATGACTGGATTAAAAGAGGAACGTAAGAGAAAGGCATGCGAAGGGCCACTACTGAGGTGGAGAATCTTGGGCAGAATATGTTGGGGAGGATGAAACATCGGCAGTCAAAGTTTGGACATGTTAAGTTTGGATGCCTGCTAGACTTCCATGTGGAGATAGATGGTGATAGAAGATACAGAAGCTTACAGATCAGGAGTGTTTCAGGTATCTTTTGCTCATAATGAACTACGCCCTTAGTTTTAAAATGGTGAGCCAGGTGTGATAGTGTGGGTAAAGGTGTTTGTCACATTCATCTTAACTAACTGTATCTGCAACCATCCTATTTCCAAATAAGGCCTGGAGACCTGAGTTCAATCCCCAAAACTCACTTAAAGGTAGAACTCTATGAAATTGTCCTCTGGCCTCTACACATGTGCCATGGCATGTGCATGCTGCCCTCCCCCCAAAACACACAACAAAAAATTTAAATACCAATAAAATGATGGAAATTTAGTTTCCTTACAATTCTGTGGGTTCACTGCCTCACTGCTACTCCATGTGACATCACCTAGGGTCACTCATCTGCCCACATCCATTGCTAGCTGGGCCAAACAGGAAGGTCCATGAAGGCTTCACTCACATGTCTGGCAGCTTAATGCTCCACGTGGCTTCTTCATGTAGTTAGCTTAGGCTTCCTCATGCCTCAGGGGTCACAGACCAAGTCAGATTTGGCTGGCTTCTCAAAAAGAATACCACAGCAGAAGCCACTTGGCCTCTTAAAGGCGGTGTCCAAACTCATCTATTCTACTGTATTCTGTAAAGTTTTAAGGCCAATGAGGTGAGGGAGAAGAAACAAACTACACCTTTTCCTAAGAACAGTGACATATGCATAGATTCAGAGATTCACTTTAGAGACTACCCATGACAAAGGGAGACGGCAGGATTCGAGATAGAAATTTTAAAGTAATTAAAAGATAGTACTTAGCCGGGAGTGGTGGCACACGCTTGTAGTCCCAGCACTTGGGAGGAAGAGGCAGGTGGAGCTCTGTGAGTTTCAGGCCAGCCTAGTCTACATAGTGAGTTCCAGGACAGCTGGAGCTACAGGGAGACCCTGCCAAAAAAAAAAAAAAAAAAAACCGGGAGAATAGGGGCACTGAGAGAAAGTTGTGAATGCATGTGTATCTTTGTGATCGAATGAAAGGAGTCCTAGAGATAGATCACAGTATGGAAATCAACAGAGAAGGATGTGTCCCAGAAGGTCGGCAGGTAGACGGGAGGAGGCTGCAGTGAAAAAATATGAATAAGCAAATAACTCCGGTGGCAATGAAAGATGGTATAAATTAGACGGCTGAGGCAGCATTGTGTGACCATGAAGAAAAACTGGAGCCTTGGGCTCTTCCCCACTGCCCACCTGTGTGACCAAGATAAAGCAAGTCACCCTGGATTAAGAGTTTTGTGAAGCAAGTGACAAAACACAACAAAAATCTATTTCAATCTGACCCAAACAATGAGCATTTATTATATCCTGTAATTGGATATTTCAGAGGAAGAAGCCAGCATCTTAGGGTTATTTGACTCAATCATGTCAATCCTGGGCCCAGGAATGTCATCAATGACACCTTTTAAGGTTGGTGCCTTCATTCCTAACGTTGGCTCCACCCCATGGCCACATGGCTGACAGCAACACTGCTTCCTTTTATCTATCTGAAGAGTCCCTTCTAGAAATGTTCTCAGAAGGATGAGAATAAATCTTTTCCAAAAACTCACCAAACTCCTGGAGTCTCATCTAAATCAGGTGGTGTGTTTTGGGAAATACAGTGTGCTGACTGGCTTAGGCAGGAATTACCTGAACCAGTCAGTTTGATAAAAGGGAATTACTCTGGTTGGTGTGAGCATTTGAAGTCTACTTCTGTGCTTCCGAAGTAGAACAGAAGTAAGTAGTGCTTGCAGCAGAGTCAGCTTCCCCAGAAGCAGTTTGGCCAATAAAAATGAGTACTCAGGGCTAGAGAGATGGCTCAATAGTTAAGAGCACTGGTTGCTCTTGCAGAGGACCCAGATTCAGTTCCCAGCACCCACATGGTGGCTAACAGCTGTCCATAACTCCAGTTCCAGGGGATCCGATGCCCTTTTCTGGCCTTCTTGGGCATTGTATAACATGGGTCCACTTACATGAAAACTAACACCCATACACACAAAATAAAAATATTTTTTAAATATATGAGTACTGGGGCTGCAGAGATAACTCAGCAGTTAAGAACACTGGTTGTTCTTGCAGACGACCAGGGTTTGAATCCCAGCACCCACATGGCAACTAACAACTGTCCATAACTCCAGTTCCAGGGGATCTGGCAGCCTCTTCTGTCCTCCACAAGCATTGCACAACACAGGTGCACTTACCTATATGCAAGCAATACACAGATACACATAATAAAATTTAAAAATTATTTGAAAAATGAGTACTGTAAGAAGGCAATGAGAAACATTCCTAAGAATATCCACCGACCTCACTGAGCAGTTGTGAAAATTAAAATAATCCTCTCTGATACCTGGCTTCTTCCTTTAAAAGTTCTTGCAGGTAGAGCTAAAAAGGAAACCTAAGGAAGTAACAGTAGATAGGGAGGGAAGGGAGCAAAGAGAAATTTGAGGAAAGGGTCCAAAAGGAAAGGGAAGACAGCAGAGTAAAATGGGGCTAGAGTCGAAGAGCAGGTTTGAGTAAAAGCGTTCCTGTCTCTGAAATCCTCAACTGAACTTCAGAGAACTATTCTTTGTTTCCCAAGTTCCCTTTTCCTAAGAGCTAATCAGGGCCAAGTTTCTTCATCTCTATACCTGACTCTGCCCCTAAATATTCAGTGGCTCCCAGCTTTGTTCCAAGCAAAGATATTCAGCTCAACCCAGAATTCAAGACTCTGGAATATGAATCCATCCAATACTTGGACTCATTTTGTAAAAATTCAGCAGTGATGGGGATTGAGTTCAGGACCCCATGTATGCTAGGCAAGTACTCTACCAATATGCCGTATTCCCAGTTCGCTTGGAGTCATTTCTAAAATAATTATCTGCCTATACAAATCTGTACTCCAGCCAAATTGGACTTGGAGCTGTTTCACAATGGCCCCTACACCTGCTCTCCTCCTGCCTCTAATGTTAAGTTCAAATGCTTGTTCTCTGATACAGCCTCACTGGGCCTTTCAAGCTCATGTCCATTTCCTCCTCACCAGCTTCACTCAGTAGTAGACAGCCTGCCTTGCCCACCTGACACAGTCAGTTCTTTATCTGGACAGTGGCTATGTTCTCCTCCACCTCATGGTTCATGTTTATTCTTTATTTGCTCACTTAAAAAAAAAAAAATTGGCCGGGTGTGGTGGCAATGAACCTTTAATCCCAGCACTCAGGGGGCAGAGGTAGGCGGATCTCTGTGAGTTCAAGGCCAGCCTGGTCTACATAGAGTTCCAGGACAGCTGAAGCTACAGGGAGACCCTGTCTCAAAAAAGAGAGAAAAAAAATCGGTTATTTATATACTATGCACCTGTCCCTGCATACAGACGTGAACAGGGAAAGCACTTAGTAAGTATTGGCTGATTTAACACTGTTGCAGGAAGACTTGCGCTCCTTGATGGGATTCTGCTGGTAGGCTTGAACTGCACATGAAGTCCCATCCTCATTTCATCTTCTGTTCTCAGAAACATATCTTGCCAAAGCCTCTGTCTGCCTGAGTGAGCCTTGAACTCATATAAGGCTGAGTTTAATAACTCGCAGATTCAGGGGTTTAAAAAAAAAAACCAAATGGGCTGGAGAGATGTTTCAGCGGTAAGAACACTGGTTGTTCTTGCAGAAGACCCAGGTTCGAATCGCAGCACCCACATGGCAGCTAACAACTGTCCATAATTCCAGTTACAAGGGAATCCAATGATGTCTTCTGACTCCGTGAACGTTGCAGGACAAAGGTGCACTTACACATATGGCAGACAATATACTCATACACATAGAATAAAAATAATAAATATTTTAAAAACCAAAAGAGCTAGGCATGGTGGCATATGCCTTTAGTCCTAGCACTCGGGAGGCAGAGGCAGGCGAATCTCTGTGAGTTTAAGGCTAGCCTGGTCTACATAGTGAGTTCCAGGCCAGTTCAGGCTACATGTCTCAGAAAGACAAAAAAAAGGGGTTGGGGTTTTAGCTCAGTGGTAGAGCGCTTGCCTAGCAAGCCCAAGGCCCTGGGTTCAGTCCTCAGCTCTGCGGGGGGGGGGGGGGGGGAAGCCCAAACAAATAAAAACACAGAAGAATAAAATAAGGTAGAGAAAAAAACTTAAAACTTTGATGTGTCTTTCTCGTGTGTGTGTGTGTGTGTACTCTTTCATTCCTTCACATTCAACAAGTAGGTATTAAACAGCCCCATCATATCAAGTACTATTCTAGATGAAGTACATTCATTACTAAATGAAGTAGGAGAGGAAGAAAGGACCAAAGAAAGGGAGAAACAAAAATCTTCACTCTCAAAGATTTATATACTAGTTGAACAGAAGGTAAAATACATATATATATGAACACAGAGACAGAACATTCATGAAACTAAAGCATTCATTAATACATGCATTACACTGATGTTTTCTCCCTTTTTTAAAAAATGCTGGTCATAACTCATTAAACCATTAAGCTGCCTTCTCTAAGACTTACTTTGAAAAATACTGGCCTAAACAAGTATGATAGTATGTGCTGTTCCCATTTTACAGTGGAGTGGCATGCAAAAGGTTAAGCAACTTACCTAAATTCACTCATGATCCCAGAGAAGCAGTACTGAAAATTTCACCTCAGGGCGTTGACCGAGTCTACTATCCTTACACTGTGGGTCCTCACCCCTGACCCAGCTCACATTCTCTTTGATTATACAATTTGGGGGCAGTGGGGAGGGAGAACCTCACTCTGTAGCTCACGCTAGGCTTGAACTCATGGTGATCCTCTTGCCTCAGCTGAGTGCTGGGATTGCAGGCCTAAGATGCCACACTAGCTTGATTATGCAATCCTGACTTTTGCCTGGGTTATCACTGCACTCCCTTGCCAGGTAAAATCACCTATATATTTCTAAGCCTATCCAGACTGCAATATGCTCCAAGATGCCTCTTACATGCCACAACTGCCACATGCCTTGCTCTATGACTACTAGGATGCCAGAATCAGATTCTCCACAATGTCACTTCCCTATAAGCAGGTCTCACTGATTTTTTTTTTTTTTTTGTTCCTCAAAGCACAGCACATGACAGAGTAGGTATGAATAGATACCCACGGAAATGAAAGAAATTGTGACACAAAGCAGAGGACTGATGGAGAATACTCCTAGCTAAGACTGCAGGAGTTTGGCAGCAACTATTTCAAAGGCTAGAAATATTATCTTGACTATATTGAGTGAAGTGGGAAGACCTATCACTGCAGGTAGCACCACTCCCTAGCTAGGCTCCTGGTCTGTATAAATGAAGAAAGGGAGCAGAGCAGCAGCATGCCTTCGGGTTATTCCTGTTTCTTAACAGTAGATGGGATGTGACCAGCTGTTTCAAGCTCCTGCTGCCTTGATTTCTCTACCATGAGGGAATGTACCTTAAACTGTGAGACAAAATAACCCTTTCTCCCTTAAGTTGCTTTTGTCAGGGTATTTTATAACATGAACAGGAAAACAAACTGAGACATCTGGATTATCAAAATCACATGGGAGGTAAAGGCTTCAACAGTGTAAAAACTATACAAATGTTTTTATCTTCCTAACATCAGTAGATTTAGAGTACGTCACAGATCACACAAAACAGAAACAGTGAAACTAACTCAAGAAAATGAAGCTACCAGAAGGAAGCCCAAGGAGAAGCTGGATGGCCTTAAGGACAGGAGCCAGAAGGCCTAGGGGCTCCTCAGCAGCAAGAGCAAGGGTATCATCCCTGTAATGGTGACCATTACAATGGGAATAGTTCCAATTTACACAAATGCATAAATAAATCAATACAAATTCTTTTTTTCTTTTTTGAGACAAAATCTCACTATGTAGCCCTAGCTAGCCTCTAATTCATAGAACTCTGCCTGCCTCTGCATGCACCACTATGCTCAGCTCCATTCAAATTCTTAGAGCCATGGCCTCTTCTAGAAGTGTCAACTACTGCTTCACTTAGTTGCAGCAGGAGAGGGCTATCCTAGAGGAAACTATTAAAAGGGAATAAACATTGACCCAAATTAGAATATTCAATTTAAATTCCACCCTACCATCAGAAAGGGTGGGAACTCAGGTCCAAGACAGAGTCAGTTATAAGAGGTTATACAGGGACTAAGGACATAGATCAGTAAAACAACAAACACATCTTTAGCATATGAAAGACCATGGATTCAGTCTTCAGGAACAGAAAATACCAGGATCACTCCCAAAATAACCCTCTATTTGTGACATAGTATAAAATATAATTTTGATCATGAAAATTTTGTGCAAGAAATGTTATAGAACTCTCTAAACTCAGGGTTTTCAGACTTTTCCTTTGAATAACATTATAATTCTGTAAGATAAAAAAATGTCTGTACTGGGGTCTCCGTATTTAAATAAGCACCTCCACCTCAGATTCTTGTTAAAGTTTGGTCATATTGAGCAACTTAAGTCCTTATTTTAAATAATATAAAGGCCTTAATTTACATAATTTAAGTTTTTAATTAGATAAAAACTAGACAATAAAACCACTTCAAGCACACAATTTACACTAAGTGAGAATGTGTACAAATTTAAAGCCATCGTATAACTTAGC
>NW_008336359.1:2018599-2041935 GCF_000622305.1 Nannospalax galili
ATCACACAAGTTATGTAGCAATACTAAGAGAATATGCACAAATTTAAAGCCATTGTATTACTTAGCTGTTTTTCGTAACAGTATTTAGTCACATCATTTATGATTATTTGAAAAAGATACTGAAGATCTGTTGGTAATTTGGTCTTATTTTGGGTTTTCTTTTAAAATTCAGAGTAGAACTAGTTTTGAATTCAAAGAATCTGGTAAGTTGCCTCTAAACTCAAGTTACAGACATCAATCCTGTAAATCACAATGCATGTAATTTAAGTCTATTGCTCACATTTTTTAAAAAAGTATCCTTATTTCTTTAGAGATAGGATTATAAATGGTTCCTGTACCCCAGGCTGGTCTTGAACTCACTATATAGTCAAAGATATAAACTTCTGATCTTCCTGCCTTTACTTCTCTAGTGCCAGGATTACAGGCATGAGCCACCATGGCTGGTGTGTGTAGTGGAGACCAAACTCAGGGCTTCGTGCATGCCAGGCAGGTGGAGTACCACTGGAGCTATATCTAAATGGTTCTTGAATGTCTACTGTGGACATGACACATTTAGTCCAACTTGCTGAAGGCGGGTGCTGATACGTGTGACTGACCAATTCTGAGTCGGACTCGGAGTGAAAAATCAAATGCAGTACAACAAAATTACAGTCATGGTCAGCACAGTCAGTTCCTCAGACAACACAGCTTCCAAAGTTCTCACCATCCTAGCTCCCCTTCTCTTCTCACTTTCACTTACATATTCCTCTCTTTGAAGAAATAAAAATTAAGTTCACCAAAATTCTGAATGTCAAGAGTTTGTATAAAGCTGAATGAGAGCTTTGACTTTTGATATTACAAAGTCCCTTTTATCACAGATACTTTCTTCATTCTGGATCAAGGCGAGGTAAAACGGGAAGAATAAGATTCCCAAATGCAGAGTCTTGAGTTATGAAGTATCCAGATGAATGTGCATGAGCATGCTGAGAAAGATTAAAAAAAAAAGCAATTAAGCTATTAAGAGTCGCAATTTTTCAACCAAGGCATTAAAATTACTTATCCTTTCTGGATGCGTAAGATTTAATTTATTTATAAGACAGTGCTTATGGACTACAGAGAAGGCTCAGCAGTTAAGAGCACATACTGCTCTTGCAGAGGACCCAAGTTCTATTCCCAGCACTCATGTCAGATATCTTACAACTAACTATAACTCCAGTTCCAGAAGATCTGACACCCTCCTTTGACTTCTGCAGGCACCTGCATATACATGCATGTACCCACAAACTGACATACATACACATAATTAAAAATATTTTATAAAATCACAAGTTCTTATGCTGTTTACAAAGATGGACAGTAACACAAAGTTCAGATCAACATGTTCTATCAGGTGCTCAATAGCATCCCCTTCATCTCCAGTGTGATTCTCTTCCGTCAGCAGATGAGTTAAAAACATGAATTGCTTTGTTGTTTGGAGTACAAAAAACTAGCAGCAAAAATTCCAAAGCCATCTTTTGGTCAACAAAACAAAAAGCTTGAGAAAGAAGAGTAGCAGTTGGTAGGAGAGGGAGATTGCTGAAGGTTAAAATCCACCATCCTTTCATGGAGAATGCTGGAATATACTATGAGAAAACCACCAGTAACTTCCCTCTTACGAAAAAAAAGGAGGACTGGGGCTGGAGAGATTGCTCAGTAGTTAAGAGCACTGGTTGCTCTTTCAGGGAACCAAGTTCAGTTCCCAGCATTCACATGATAGCTAACAACTGCCTGTAACTCCTGTTCCAGGAAATCTGATACCCTCTTCTGGTCTCTTTGGTCATTGTACACATGTGTTGTACTTACATCAGGCAAAACATATACATAAAACATAAATAAAAAAAATTTTTTTAAAGGACTACTTTTATTCATCTAAAATGAATTGATCTTGATCTTTATAATATCTCTTCCAATTCTGGGATTCTTTTAAAAAGAAAAAGCTATGCCTACCAAAAACAAACAAGAAAAAGAATGTTTCATTCAAGGTCTCTGGGAATCATAAGTTATCCAAGATGAATGTAATACTAAACTTTATTACTCTGAAGAACATTTTCAAGCTGGAATATGGACATTCATAATCATACAGTATGAGCCTTTAAATATTTCCTATGCAAGCAGTGCAGGCCATTAAAAAAAACCCAAATAGTAAGCCAATAAGAGTATCAGACAAAGTAAAGGCATGGCAAATTTGAAATATGGTACTATTAAACTAGCCAATTCAATTTTCTAGATCATTCTGTATCTCCAGATACTTCTGTGCACAGGCAGTCCCTAGGTAAAGTACAGCAGAGAGCAGTCATGACTATGTTAACACCATAAAAGATACTTTCATTACTACCATGTTGCCCTTCAATTCCTCTGGGCACAACTGAACATCAGCAAACCACTGCAATTATGTGTGGAACATTTTTATTGGTATTGCTAGACTGAAATAACTACTGTGCTGGCTTCTAGGACCCAGGAAATCTCCAATGAGACAAGAGTCTCAGTTACACTTTGCTCACCTGCAAAGCGGCCTTTTGTTGGGCTGCAATATGCTGCTGCTCAGCATGATCCCGGAAGTCCTTATTAAGAGAGGGTCTGGAGAGGGCGATGCTAAAATGGAAATCTCGGTTACTTGGCTGCGAAAGGCAAAGACATCCTGTCCTCCTTTTTTTTTTTTTTTAATTATTCAAGGGAATTTATTAGATTGGCACATTTTTATAGTAGTAAATTATCTTTTTTAAAAGTTGACACATAAAAATTGTATATATTTATGCTGTCCAATGTTCCGGTATTTGTATACAATGCAAAATGGTTAAATCTGAGCCAGGTGTGGTGGTGCACACCTCTACTCCTAGCACTTGGGAGGCAGAGTCTAGTGGATCTCTGTGAAATTGAGGCCAGCCTGGTCTACATAGTGAGTTCAGGCCCAGCTAGGACTTCATAGTGAGAACCTATCTCAGAAAAACCAAGGGAAAAGGGGTGGGGGGGGCTGGAGAGATGGGTTGGTGGTTAAGAGCACTGGCTGCTCTTGCAGAGGATGGCATTGGATTCCCAGCACCCACATGGCAGCTAACAACCATCCATAACTACGGTTCCACGGGATCCAACACTCTCTTCCAGTCTTCAGGGGCACTTGCACAGCAGTGTGTTTAAGCAAAACACTCATACACATAAAAGAAAAGAAAAAAAAATAGAAAAAAGCAAGCCAGGCGTGGTGGCACACGCCTTTAATCCTAGCAGAGGCGGGCAGATCTCTGAATTCAACACCAGCCTGGTCTACATAGCCAGTTCCAGGTCAGCAGGAGCTACAGAAAGACCCTGTCTCAAAAAGACCAAATAAATAAATAAATTAAAACAAAATGGTTAGATCAAGCTCAATAACCTATCCATCACTTCATATACTGATTGCTTTATCATTATTTTTTTGAGAATTTCATACATGAGTACTGTATTTACATCATTTCCACCCCTTCTTTCCCCACTTCAATTCCTCCCACACACCCTCTCCAATATACTGATTTTTTAAAAAATTTTATTATTTTAGATTTATGTGTATGCGTGTACTGCCTTCATGTAGGTAAGTGCACCCATGTTGTGCAATCCCCGCGGAGGTCAGAAGAGGCTGTTGGATCCCCTGGGACTAGAGTTACAGAGAGTTGTTATCTGCCATGTGGGTGCTGGGATTCGAACCCGGGTCTTCAGCAAGAACCACCAGTGTTCCTAACTGCTGAACCATCTCTCCAGCCCCTATACTGATTTTTTAATAATGAGAACATCCAAGATCAACTCAGTAATTTCCAAGTATACACCATCATTAACTATAATCACCATGTTGTACAATAATTTTGAAGAGATGTCATCTCATCTGGTGCTTTCGTTTTGTGGTGGAGGGGGTGCTAGACATCATACCCAAGGCTTCATGCACACTAAGCATATATGGAACCACTGAGTTAACTCCCAAACCTTCATGGCCTTATGGCTCAGTCAAATTTTTCATTATGGATTGTTTAACTTTTTTTTTTAAATCTGTTTTATGGGGGCTGGAGAGATGGCTCAGTAGTTAAGAACACTGGTTGTTCTTGCACAAGACCTGGGTTCGAAACCCAACACCCACATGGCAGCTAACAACTGTCTGTAACTCCAGCTCCAGGGGATCTGGCAGCCTCTTCTGTCCTCCAAGGGCATTGCAGGACACGGGTGCACTTACCTACATGCAGGCAATACACACATACACATAAAAAAACAAAAATAGCCTGGCGTGATGGTGCACGCCTTTAATCCCAGCACTCGGGAGGCAGAGGCAGGTGGATCTCTGTGAATTCAAGGCCAGCCTGGTCTGCATAGTGAGTTCCAGGTCAGCTGGGGCTACAGAGAGACCCTGTCTCAAAAAAACCAAAAAAAAAAAAAAAAATTCATGTGTAGAGGTATGTGTATGTACCTGCACATGAGAGCACATGCCAAGACATACATGTACTTGGAGGTCAGAGGACCACCTGCAGGAGTCAGTTCTCTCCTTCTACCATGTGAGTGCTGGGGATCTAACTCAGGCTGTCAGGGTTGGCAGCAAGTGCCTTTGTCCCTTGAGCCATTTTGGTTTCACTACATATTCTTTATTGAGATACAAAGATCTTTTAAACAGGGAATGGTGGTGCACACCTATAATCTCAGCATGTCACAAGACACAAGACAGGAGAAAACTTGAGTTCCAGGCCAGCCTGGGCTACATAGCAAGACCCTATTCCATGGAACTTAAAAAAATAAAATTTTAAAAAGATTTTGCAGAGTCAAAGTTTTTCCCGCCTCTCTTCCCATTATCAGCATTTACCTAGATGAAAAAAAAACCTATGGTATTTCTATAGAATTTGAAGTAGTCTATTTTTTTAGATGCATAATTTACTGTTCCCTACTATTTTTAAATAATATTTTATTATTTTTATTTTATGTGTATGTGTGTATTGCCTGCATGTAGGTAAGTGCACCCATGTCATGCAATGCCCATGGCGGACAGGAGAGACTGTCAGATCCCCTGGAACTGGAGTTATGGACAATTGTTAGCTGCCATGTGGGTGCTGGGATTTGAACCCGGGTCTTCTGCAAGAACAACCAGTGTTCTTAACCACTGAGCCATCTCTCCAGCCCTTCCCCTACTTTTAAACAGATTGTACACGCCATCTATCATTATCCTCATGAACATTATTTCTAAAAACCATTAAAACAAACAGCATAATGCTCATCAATAGTAAAACCTTTATTGTTTGAATAATAATTAAACTTAAATTATCACAACTATGTTGCATATAGGTTGAACAATTATAAATAAAAAACAAATTGGCAATCGCTTAGTCACTAGATTCTCGAGCAGCTACTAGCTACCTGGCTCTGTGCTCAGCACGAGGGATATACAGTCAGGCAGGACAAAGCTCACAGACAACAGCAATTAAGATGAAATACACATGCTATAACAGGAATGCACAGACTGAGCAAAACTAGTGTATTGGTAAGGGGAGGAGGGTTAAAATGCAGACCTAGGGGTTGGAGTAGTTATAAAAGCACTGGCCAGGTTCAACTCCCAGCATCCATGCAGCTGCTAATAACCATCCATAATCCCAGTTCCAGGGGAATCTGATGCCATTTTCTGGCCTCTACAGGCACTGTGTGACATGAGTGCACTTTATGTGCAGGCAAAACACTCATACACATTAAATAAAAATTTAAAAAAAATTTTTTTAATGTAGATGTAATTCTGACAGTGACTGGAAGCCACCAAAGTGTGCTAAGCAGCATTTTCCTCTTATAATAGCACCCCCAAAGAACAGTCAATACCTAGCTCCAGGATGATTTGTTGAAGACTGGTTCTGCATAAGTAATTTTCTTTTTTCTTTGTCCAGTTCTGCCAAGATTGCAACTCTATTTTTATTTTGAAAGCCTAAAAGGGAAACAAAAGAGGGGGATAAGAAGCATTTTAGATCTAGGCCATCTAGAACCCAGAAAGCAAAATTACTGTTCTCTAGCATGTTAATGAACTCTCTAGCAAATTCTTTCTCCCTACTGGCCATTTCTCACAACTTTAGAAGCATAATACATAACCAGATGTGGTGGCAGAGACCTGTAATCCAGGATTTGGAGGTGGAGGAAGTACACGAGAGTTCAAGGCAAGCCTGGGCTCTCTTAAAACAAAAAGGGGGCTGGAGATGTAGTCCAGTTGGTAGTGTGCTTGCCTAGCATACACAAGCCCTGGGTTTGATCCCCAATATGGTATAAACCAGATGTGGTACATGCTTATAACTCCAGCACCTGCAAGACAGAGGCAGGAAGATCAGAAGGTCAAGCTCTTCCTTGGTTAGCTACATAGCACATTCAAGGCTAGCCTGGGCTATATGACATCCTCTCTTTCTTTTTTTTGGTCTTTTTGAGACAGGGTCTCCCAGTGGACCCAGCTGGTCTGGAACTCACTAGGTGGACCAGGCTGGCCTCAAACTCACAGAGATCTACCCGTCTCTGCCTCTTGAGTGCTGAGATTAAAGGTGTGCGCTACCATGCCCCACTGACATTCTGTCTTTAAAAAAAAAGGGTGGACACCAGGACTCCAAGATGGTATAACCTGTACCATGAAGGAGAAGAAGCTCATTGAGGTTAAACTGGGAGACCTGCCAAGCTGGACCCTGGTGGGGGATTTCACCACCAAAGGCATTGCTGGAGCATTTCAGAGAAGTTACAACAGGTACATGAACATCATCGTAAGGAAAGGGAACAGCCTACATGCTCTTCAGCTACTGTCTTTCTTACAAGGAACTCAAATATAAGCAGCTATGCAAATACCGCTAAAAAGGGGTCAGTCTGGAAGGCACTGTACTCCTGAACATGACTACCAGCTCAGCTCCCACGCATGAAGAATTCAACTTGGGCTGAATCTTTCTATATCCTGACTGAGAACTACTGGCCAATACAAGGTGACTGGTTCCTATAAAAACAAAAGAACAACCACCGAAGGCTGGAGAGATGGCTCAGCAGTTAAGAATGCTCTTGCAGAGGACCTGGGTTTGGTTCCCAGCACCCACATGGTGGCTAACAACCATCTGTAACTCCAGTTACAGGGGATCTGACACTTTCCTCTGGCCTCTGCAGTCAGTACAAACACATGGTATACTTATATACTTGCAGGCAAAATACTCATACACAGAAAATAAATGTAAAAAAATGTGGGGGGACTGAAGCAATGGCTCCGTGGTTAAGAGCAGCTCTTGCAGAGAATCCAAGCTCAATTCCCAGCACTGACATGGTGGCTAGCAACTGTTCATAACTCCAGTTACAGGGATCCAACACCCTCTTCTGGCCTCTGCAGTCACTACACACATATAGTGCACTTACATACATGCAGGCAAAACACTCATAAACATAAAATAAAAATAATAATTTTTTTTTTTTTTGTCTTTTTGAGACGGCAAAACCAACTTGGGTAGGAAAAGTTTTCTCTTTCCAGTGACAATCCATCACTGAGGGAAGGAACCTGGAGGCAGGATCCCATGGGGGATCACTGCTTACTTGCTACACCCAGGGAAAATAATAAATATTTTAAAAAACTTTTAAACATACACACACACACACAAATTTAACACAAAGTTCATAATGGATATATATGTAAAATATAATAGTGACTGAAGACTTTTTTGCAGTGGTGAGCATCTAGGGCCTTTTTGAACTGTTACAACATCAAGATTTTGTCCTAAATAATTTTAATCACCAACGTATGAGTTATAGGATTTGTTTCTAATAAAATGTAGGGGCCCCAAATATTGCAGTCAAATCTACAGATGTGCACATTTTCCTCTGTGTGGAGAAGAAAAGCATAAGGAATACTCAGATCAAGGTGCTATTCAGAAATGATACAATTTTACAGGGAACAAGTCAAAGTGAGCAGAAAGCAATTCTAAGAAATAAATGGAGCACGACCAATAGGATGCAAAGAGATACCTCCTTTTATCAAATACTTAATACTGGGCTTGATTCTAAACTTCAAACTTAGAAGATCTAGAGCACAGGTTGCAAAGTCCTACACTGGTCAGCATGCTAAATCCAAATTAAATGCCAACATATAAACAATGAAGGAGGCTGAGAGTCAGGAAAACAAATGAGCCAGTGAGAGGGGTTAGAGTAACTGGAGGGGCAGGGCCCCAGGGGAGATGGTGGGAGAGGGGAGGGAATCTTTTATTATCTGTGGTAGAGATGGGGCACACCTGGAGCCACTGAAGGCCTACGCAAATGGATGGTGCACCATGGCACAGACAGCTGGGTGGAGAACAAGAAGCCAGTCCCTAGGACCCCCTTGCAGACCTGCTTCATGACATCCTTCGGTTAGTGTTGCAAGAAGCAGGTCTTGGACCTTCAGGAAGAGGGTCTGTGGCCAGAACTACTAGACAGTGGTAGGGTGGAGACTGTTGTCTCAGACTGTCGGGGAGCCTGACACAACAGTGGCTGTAGATACTGACCAGACTGTCCTCGATGGATTCTTGGTTGTGCCTAACCCTACTGACCTGTGGAACAATGTCTAGCTTCAGGTCACCCAGGTGTTCTCTAACATCAAGAAGGGTGTCCAGTTTGTGTCTTTCAAATCCTGGGGTCAGGATACACAGTTCTGGGCTGGTCACTATGGGGCCCATGTGACCAACTCCAGTGTTATCATGGGAGCTCATCAGTCCTAGTTAGAGGCCACCATTTTAGAAAGACAGCCTGACTGTGACTTCCAGGAGCTGGGGCTGTTGGCTGGGACCCCTCATGAACCCAGCACCAGTACCTCCCTGACACATGGAACTCTAGGATTCAGTGAACAATCCTGCTTGACCTTGTTTTCAGATTCTCGAAACCACTGGAATTTTCCATCAGATCTACCTACTGCTGCTGCTTCAAGGGGTGGGTATATACATAGGGCATGCTGGTCTTGCAGAGGTCCCCTCCCCACAAGCTACCTTATCTCAATCCCCCCCTCTGCCTTGTCACCAATGTTGGCCTTTTTTTTTTTTTTTTGAGACAGGGTCTCATGTATCCTAGGCTGGCTGCAAACTCTCTATCTAAAGATCTTGAACCCGTGACCTTCCTGTGGCCACCTCTCAAGTGCCACCACCAACACTTTGTTTTACGCAGTGCTGGGAACGGAACCCAGGACTTCTTGCATGCCAGGCAAGCAGTATCAACCGAGCTAGTCCCAGCCTGACACTGTCTCTTGTCACCTCCTGTTTCTGCTTCAGAGAACTTTCCTTGGCCCTTCAGTGAAGCCCTCTACTCATGTAGAACTTAGGGCTAGCAAAATTCCAAAGGCCTTGGGTGGTGACTTTCACCTCCACGGCTACAACCAAGTCTCATCTCTGAATGTCAACTGGGATATATCTGCACACAGATTTTCTCTGAAAAAATGAAATACTTTAACCCAGGCCCGATCCTTAAGACCCCTCTAATGGCATAATATTTAAAGTTATTTTTCATTTTCACATTTTTTTCAAACAATGAGAGAATATGTCAGCAAGATCTGCCAATTACACTGTAATAAATTTATTATTTTGCCTAAAAAAATTAACAAACAATGAAGGACTACACACTAAATCATCAGATTTCTAGTCTCTGAGAAAACCTATCTCAAGATCTGGTAACAAGGGATCTATATGCCCCCATCCCCCATTGCAGTAATAAACTAGAACCAAATAGAATAGTTCTCCCCTTTAGTTGGGCACTCTCGAGATGTATAGACCTGAACAGACTTGTCTGTATTATCTGTAGGGACTTGCATCTTCTGATCCCTATCTAGAGGGGAAAATGGAAATGTCAAAACACTGAAAACTAAGAAGGAAAGGCAGGGAGAGGAGAAAATTACAGCTCAGGAGAAGCCCTGGGCCAGGAGAATGAGTATGGTTCAAGAGCACTTTCAAGTATGTCAAAGAATACCCACGCTAGAGACTGTAAGAACTGTATACTGTAATCCCAACACTTGGGAGGCAGACAGATCTCTGTGAGTTCCAGGCCAGCATGGTCTACATAGCGAGTTCCAGGCCAGCTGGGGCTACAGGGAGACTCTGTCTCAAAAAGACCGAAAAAAAAAAAAAGAACTGTATACCGATTGAAAGAGAACTGGAGAGGACAGAGACTGGTTGGGATGGCACGGTAGGTATAGTGCATTCATACCAAGACCTGCTTACTTAGACAGAAGCAGCTGAGACTTGTAATTTTCATTGAAACCTGCTCTTAAATTGGGCATCAGCAAACTGGCTATGGCCTGGAGTTTGGGGAAAATGTGTCCATGCCATGCCACAGCCACTTTAGCAATTTGCCCTCTCCCACTGTCCTTCTCTGCTCATGCTATGCCATCCAATACTAGCAACAGCAGGCTCCCTCTTTTCAATAATTCACAGTTCATTCTGGCATTTCTAAAATAACGGTGTTCCAGGTAATTCTTCACCTGAACTCTAATCCCCTTTTTTGCCAGTATGCTCCCTGAGGAAAATAGGGCATCAACATCAACTGTCATATTCCTGAAATGCCCCTTTGTCTTCCCCAGGCAATGAAAGTAGGTTATGCAGGCCAAGAATGGTATGTCCAGGGAAGGTGAGCTAATCCCAGGTATAGTGGAAACAGGACAAGCTTTTATCGTCTGGAGCGGGAACCTGCTCCCTGCTCCTCCAATATCAGTCACTGCTTCGTCATAGAAAAGCAAGCCAAGCTAGCAAGCTAATGATGTCATTGCTTACATAAAACCTCTCCCCACAGTAAGCAATATGGTAAAGTAGCACTACCCAGAGCCTCTTCTGACCACTGAGGGCATTGCATGACACGGGTGTACTTACCTACATGCAGGCAATATACTCAATACACATAAAATAAAAATAATAAATAAAATATTTTTTTAAAAATAAGGGAGAAGGGCGTGGTGGTGCACGGCTTTAATCCCAGCACTTGGGAGGCAGAGACCCGCAGACCTCTGTGAGTTCAAGGCCAGCTGGGGCTACAGAGACCCCATCTCAAAAAAAAGAAGAAAAGAAAAAAAAAAAATTCAATATGGTGGGATGTATCTGTAATCTCATCACTCCTACTGTGAGATGTGATGCAAAGTGGAGATAGAAGAATCACCTGGAAGCTTACAAGTCAGCCAGCCTCGAATACACAGCAAAAGAAACAAGAGAGACCCTGCCTCAACAAGGTAGACTCCAGGAGCCGTCACAGAGCACACATGCTCACAGGTCCACACATACATATACACACATTAAAAAATTGTTTTGTTTTTTAAAAGGCAGCGCTGTACAGAGAGAGGGATTGAGTGCTCTTGTTCCAGCCATTCATCACTGGATCTTAGCACTGTGGAGGATAAGCACAGCCTGAACTTCTGGTGCTACAGGACCCCCACGAGGCACTACCTGCCCCAACTATTGCCACCTGACCTTCTCTGCTAAGTTCCTGCTTTTCCTTTGAACTACTTTGGTCTCTGCTCACAAGCTGCTTCTTGGTATTTTCTTTGGTTTCTTGCAACCTGCCCCACTACCCTAGCATAGCCAGGCTGTGAACGTTCACTACCTGACCTCCTGGCTAAGTCCTCTGGTTCTATGGGGTGTTTACAGACCACACATTATTATGTGTCACCTACACATAATTAGGATCTCAGAAGTCCACTTCAGGAAGGATTTAAATAATATAGCTCTGAGAGACAGGAAAAAACAAAATTTGCTACACTCTACACTCATTCAACACAACACATGTGACCTCATATACGTTATTTGGGACTTTACTCACAAAATATTTCTCCAGTAGACATTCTATAGCTTAATGTCCATCTTTAATCAGTCAAGAGCCACATGAACTCCTTCATAAGAAAAAGGGTATGTAGGCCTTTCATATTCTGATCTTGTTGAACCCTTTGAAAAGTATTCTTCTGTCATAAACTTTAAAATATGATCTAGCATTAATTATGTATGAGTTTTGAACAAAATATTTACATTATGAAAATATGTAAAATCTATAAAAGCCAAAAATACTATTTAGGTACTAATAATTGCTTATTTCAAACTTAAAACTTAAGGCAGACTACCGCAGCCTGTCTGGTTATATGACTTAAATGTAATTTTCTATAATGGTCTCTCACCATCAGAATTCACAGACACCCAAAGGTATTATATGAGGCCCTACTTAAACTAAATGCTATACTGACTACATGAGATTTTTCTTTAATTCCTGTGGTCTCATGCTGTAATTTGATGTGCCTGTGTTCTTCTCAGAAGCACAAGGATGTTAAGAATGTTTACTATATTATTTCATATATTGTAGGAATTACTTAATATCCTCATATATCTGTCAAAATTATCTTAGAATTGGGGGGACTTAGCCAGATGTGGTGGTGCACACCTTTAATCTCAGCTCTTGGGAGGCAGAAGCAGGCAGATTTCTGTGAGTTCAAGGACAGCCTGGTCGACATAGTGAGTTCCAGACCAGCTGGGGCTACAGGGAGACCCTGCCTCAAAAAGACAAAAAAAAAAAAAAAAAAAAAAAAAAAAAAAGAACTGGGAGGGGGACCTAGAGAGATGGCTCTGCAGTTAAGAGCACCGGGTGGTCCTGCAGAGGATCCGAGTTCAGTTCCTAGCACCAGCGTGGTGGCTAACAACCCTCTGTAACTCCAGTTCCAGGGGATCCAACACCCTCTTCTGACCTCTGCGGGCACTGTAGGACATGGGTACACTTACATACATACAGGCAAAATACTCAAACACATAAATAAAAATTTTAAAAATTTACCTTAGAATAAACAGTACACTAAAAATATTTCCACTTTTAGAATGATAGCCTTATTTCATTCACAATTATATATTCTCATTTTCAATTTCATAGAAACATTTTATGCCCATACATCACTAAAAACATTCTCAAGTAACCAACACCACATCAAACTGGTCCTGCACCAGAGACACCAATGAATTACATTGGGTAGATTGAGATTTTCTTAACCATGCTTCTTTCAGTAATCATTATAGGATAGCTAAGGGACTTGACAATCAACCTCCACATCATGTAATTCACACACATAAATGGTACAGAAATAACAATGTAGAGGGTAAAATACAAAAGACCCTGGTATAGATTTATATATATATTTTTACTGAGAATCTGCAGAACATGATAAGGACTCCCTCTGCTGGTGTCTAACAGCAGCAGCTCAATGACGCCAACAAAATTCCTAACAGAAGAGCACTGAAAGCCAAATGGCTAACCTAAAGTTACTCTTTGATTGTGGATGTTCCATAGTATGTCTGTTGGGCCATTCAAATGACACTAAAAATAATTACACTTCTACTGCAACTACTAAAAGAAAACATCAGCAAATTATAAATCTGAGTTATTAAAATAAAGAATAATTTAAAATTTATCTTCATTTTTACTGTACTGTGTGATTTTCAGCAGTATTTGTTTTTTTCTAAATGGACTTCTAGTTTTCATTTTGGTTCAGTTTTACAGATTTAAAAAAATATATTTTTATTATTTTTATGTGTATGAGTATATTGCCTGCATGTATGTGAGTGCACCCCTGTCATGCAATGCCGTGGAGGTCAGAAGAGGGCTTCGGATTCCCCTGGAACTGGAGTTAAGGACAGTTCGTAGCCATCATGTGGGTGCTGGTAATCAAACCCAGGTCCTCTGTAAGAGCAGTCAGTGCTCTTAACCGCTGAGCCATCTCTCCAGCCCCCCCCCCCCTTTTTTTTTTGGTCTTTTTGAGATAGGGTCTCCCTGTAGCCCCAGCTATCCTGGAACTCACTATGTAGACCAAGCTGGCCTTGAACTCACAGAGATCCACCTGCCTCTGCCTCCTGAGTGCTGGGATTAAAGGCGTGTGCCACCATGCTCGGCTCCAGCCCCATTTTTACAGATTTTGTTTTTTTAATTTATAGGTACACATGTATGTCTGTGTATACAAGTGCAAGTTTCTGTGGAGACCAGAGGCAGCAGATCCCCTAGAACTGGAGTTATGAGTCTGGGAACAGATTTTGGGTGTTCTGGAAGAGCATACAGTACATGCTTTTAACTGCTGTGCTATCTCTTCAGCCCCATGTTTCAATTTTCTTTGGGGAAGGGGGTACTGAGGATCAAACACAAATTACTTTAATCTGAACCCTTCTAACTTAATGTTAAAAAAGGCCATCAATGCCGAGTGTGGTGGTGCATTCTTGTAGTTCCAGCACTTGGGAGGCAGAGGCAGGAGGATCTCTGTGAGTTAAAGGCCTGCCTGGTCTACAAAATGAGTTCCAGGCCAGCTGGGGCTGCAAGGGGACCGTCTCAAAAAGACAAAAAAAAAAAAAAAAAAAGGCCATAAGTGGAACATTGACCCACAATGGGTCAAACATACATAAAAGTCAAACAAGAGTTCAGACCTAATATGGAAAGAGGCTTGCTTCAAGATTTAAGCATGAAAATAGTTACAAAGCAAGAGTTAATACTTCTAAAGATTAAATTTTACTTTCTAAGCTGGATCTGATGACACATACTTGTAATCCTAGGACTTGGGAAGCTAATACAGGAGGATCACAAGTTCAAGATCAGACTAGGCACTGCAGGAATGTGGTACACATATATGCAGGCAAAACATATAAATAAATAAATAAATAATTTTTTAAAGTTTTTATTGCAATGAAGATAAAAGCATGGTTATTATTGAGGACAATACAGTTTTAAAAAGTGATTCTGGGAGTTAGAGAGATGGCTTAGCTGTTAAGAGCACTGGCTGCTTGGGCAGAGGACCAGGTTCAATTCCCAGCACCAACAAGGTAGCTAACAACCATCCATAATTCCAGTGTCTGGGGATCCAACACCCTCTTCTGGCCTCTGCAGGCTTTGCATGACACAGGTGCAACTTACATACACACAGACAAAACACTTATACACATTAAAAAATAATAATAATTAAAAAAGTTTTTCAATTTTGTTTTTTTTTTTAAAAAGTGATTCTGCCAGGCGAGGTGGCATACACTTCTAATCCCAGCACTTGGGAGGCAGAGGCAGGTGGATCTCTGTGAGTTCAAGGCCAGCCTGGTCTACATAGTGAGTTCCAGGCCAGCTGGGGCTACAGGGAGACCCTGTCTCAAGAAGACCCAAAAAATAAATAAATAAATAAAAGTGATTCTAGCTGGGCATTGGCACATGCCTTCTTTAATCCCAACACTTGGGAGGCAAAGGAAGGCAGCTGGGGCTACAAGGAGACTCTGTTTCAAAAAGACCAAAAAAAAAAAAAAAAAAAAAAAAAAGAATTTCTAATTTCAAGTAAAAAATACAAGAGAACACAGGTGTCAGAGAACAAAAGTTTACAATGTGTGCTGTGGAGATAGCTCAGTGGTTAAGCACTTGTTCCCGCAAGCATGAGAACCAGAGGTCAGATCCCTGAACCCAAGTCAGTGGCAGGTGAGCATGTAATTCCAGCCTAGGAAGGTGGAGGGAGGGAAACCCAGCCTCACTGAATAAGGTGGAAGACAAGGGTATGTGACTTCCAACATCAACCTCATGTCTTCACATGCATATACACCCACACACATGCAAAATACATACACATGCATACATACCCCACACACAAAATAGAAAAAGAAAAGTTTACAATGTGAATCACTAATGTTAACACAGATTAAAATATAGGATTAAGAATATTAAAAATGTGTAGCTGATAAAATGTTAGACTAATTTTAAATTGGGGTTTGACTTTGTTATTCATTTTTTAATTCTGGGTGCAGTAACTGCTCTAGACTAAATTCTCTCTACTTCAAATACATTTATTATATGGGGGGAAAGTTCCTAGTAGTGACAGAAATTCCAGCATGCATTACCTTGTCCTGAAGGATTTGCTGCCATCTTCCTATTCTGTTTCAATTATATTCAGTGGCCACTGATCAGCACTTTACAATCATCTGTAAAACAATTTATGTGCACATATAAAATGCACTGGCCTTTTCATTACAGTCTCAAACTTGTTAAGAACAGCTAGGCTATTTGCAGTCCCTTATTCTCTTCCTATACATTTAAAAAGCACAGACTTAAATCACAAATTTACCTCTGCAAATGCCTCATGTACTTTTATTAAATGAATGTTGTTCATTTTTGATGTTAATACCAACATTTAGCATTAGTCTACTATATGTCATTAAGATGTACCTATTCTGCACCATACACTGTTGCTTTTCATATTTATGACCATTTACATAGATATGGAAGTCCAATGTCACAAAACTAGTAGGCAGCCCTGGACTGCTGGTTTCCTTGTGAGTGTCGGTGGTGTATGAAGAGGAGTGGTCATTTGTGTGAGCAGCCAGAGGAGGACCCTGGGTGCCTTGCTTTATCACTCTCTGGCCTGTACCCTTGAAACAGGGTCTCTCACTGAACCTGGAGCTAGGCTGACGGCAGCAATCCTCAGCGATCCTCCTGCCTGTCTTCCCTGGGGTTCAGCACTGCAGTCACACTGGCTTTTTACGTGAGCGCTGGGGATTCCACCTCAAGTTCTAATGCTTGAGTTGCAAGCACTCTTACCCGTTGAGCCAGCTCCACGCCTGCTGATCTCTAAGCTTAATGCTTTTGTACTAGAGACAAAATAAGCAAGATCCTTCTTTACCCTCAAACCCAGTGGGAAAATGGTGTTATTCAAATAACTATGCCAGGAAGGGAAAAAAAAAGTTTAACAAATGCGCTCTTAAAGAACGGTGCTTACCTGTAATGCCAGCACTCGGGAGGCTGATGCAGAAAGATCGCGAGTTCCACAGGCCAGCCTGGGCTAAACGGCCAGACCCAGCCTCAAAAAAAAAACCCCAAAAAACAAAACAAAACAAAACAAAACGGCGTTTAGAGAGGCCAGCCTGGGCTAAACGGCCAGACCCAGCCTCAAAAAAAAACCCCAAAAAACAAAACAAAACAAAACAAAACGGCGTTTAGAGTGCTGCGGAGGGAGAACTAACAGTGACGCGTGATGCCTAGGGAGAGCCAGCCAGCGACCCGCCCAGACCAGACCACAGACGCTGGGTGTAGACGAATCCCCGTCTGTGCGGCTGGAGCCCAGGGTGAGCGAAGCGGGGCTCAGACGTGCAGGACCATCTCGTGAAGGGGTCAGGGACGCGGTGGGCGAAACCAAAGACACCGGGGAAGTGAGCAGCCCCCGCGTGAGGCCGCGGCTACCCGGAAAGTCGCAGCCGGTCGGCGGGGCCACGCTCCATCCATCTCCCGCACCTTTCGCATCCACTTACCCAGAAGCCAGGGCTCTAGGAGGCCTCGCTGTCGGGCCGCGGCTGGCCAGGGTAGTGCGACCACTGGGTACCAGGAGAGCGCGGCAATGCGCCGCACTACAACCTTCCCGCCCGCGCCGGCTTCCGCCTTCTGACTGACAGATGCGGGAGGAAGCGGAAGTCCCGCCTCCTGCCTGGGCGCAGCCGCCGCAGTGCACAAGGATTCGCACTTCAAAGGCCGCCTTCTGAAGAATGACAGCCCAGAAGGCGCATGGGAGATGCAGGCAGGTGCTGGGAGCCCTGATACGCCGAGCGGGACGGGGCGGAGCCTAGATGGGTCCCTAGCACCTACGTCGGCTTTTAAGTCCTGTTTTGCAGGAGAGAAGCGGCAGATCTCTCGATTTTTCTTCTTATTTGTGTATTTTTAAAATTTTGTGTGTATGCCGGGCGTGGTGGCGCTCGCCTTTAATCCCAGCACTCGGGAGGCGGAAGCAGGCGGATCTCTGTGAGTTCAAGGCCAGCCTGGTCTACATAGTGAGTTCCAGGACAGCTGGGGCTACAGGGAGACCCTGTCTCAAAAAGACGAAAAAAAAAAAAAAAAAAAAAAAAAGTTGATGTTTTCAGGCTGGGCATGTAGCTCAGTTGGTAGAGTGTTGGCTTAGCATGCACAAAGCCCCATGTTTGATCCCCAGCACTACATAATACCAGACGTAGGGGCTCACACCTGTTAAATCCCACACATCTGAGATAGAGACAGGAGGATCAGAAGTTCAAGGTCATCCTCAGCTACATAGCAAGTTTGCAACCAGTCTGAGCTACATGAGACTCTATTTCTAAAGTATTAATAAAATGATTTATGTTTCCTATTGCTAATACGTAAAATGCATAATTTTGTTTTACAGGGCCCATGACTGAAACAGTTCAAGTCCAAGGATTTATTTACTCTGTACTAAGTTTGTGAATGTCTTCCACAGGCTAAGTGCTTCCTGTAAATCAGCTCAGGCCACTCTATGATTTATAAATGAGACTTTGAGATGTTATTACATCACATCCAGTAGTATACTGAGCTTCAAAGACAAAAACTTTGTCATGTGTCAAGGCCCAGATTCTTCAAATTCTTTTTTAAAATATTTTATTACCAGGCATGGTGGTGCATGCCTTTAATCCCAGCACTCGGGAGGCAGAAGCAAGCAGATCTCTGTGAGTTCAAAGCCAGCCTGGTCCACACAGTGAGTTCTAGGCCATCTGGAACTACAGGGAGACAGGAGATCCTCTCTCAGAAAAAAATATTATTTGTATTTATTTTTTAATGTGTATGAGTGTATTGCCTGCATGTATGTAAGTGCACTCATGTTATGCAATGCCCACAGAGGTCAGAAGAGGGCATCAGATCCCCTAGAACTGGAATTAGGGACAGTTTTTAGCTGCCATATGGGTGATGGGAATCAAACCCAGGTTCCTTCAAGAGCAGCCAGTATTCTTTACTGCTGAGCCATCTCTCCAGTCACAAAGGCTCAAATCCTTAAATTTCACATTCTGCCTTCACTTTAGAGAAAAGAATTTCTCTGAGACCAGCTCTTGAGCAACCTTTTTTTTTTTTTTTTTTGACAAGGTTTTATTATGTACAAGCTGACCTTGAATTCACTATGTAGCCTAGGGCTGCAACTTAGAATCCTCCTGCCTCAGCCTCTTGAGTCCTGGCACTGTACAGGCCTGTTCTATCACATTCAGCTCTGTTGACTATTTTAATTAAGATATAATTTTGCTAAGGAGAACTTTTCAGTCTCGTCTATAATCTGGTGTATAAACTGTCTTAATCAAGCAATCATACCAAAAATCCTTAACAAATTCACTTAAAAGAACTTTGTAGGCCGGGTGTGGTGGTATATGTCTTTAATCTCAGCACTCAGGAGGCAGAGGTGGTGAGTCTCTGTGAGATATAGGCCAGCTTGGTCAACATAGAGAATTCTAGGCCAGCTAGAGCTATATACTCTGTCTCAAAAACCCCCACAAAAACTAAAAAATAAAATAAAATAAATGAAAAACCTTTGTGAGGGCTAGAGAGATAGTTCAGTGGTTAAGCACTTACTGTTTTTCCAGAGAATCTAGGTTCGGTTCCCAGCACCCACATGTTAATGAACAGCCATCTATAACTCCAGTTCCAGATTTGGCATCCCTTCTGACCTTAAGAGCACTGTATGAGCATGGTATACTTACAGACAAGCAGACAAAGCACTATACTCATAAAAATATAAATTAATTTTTAAAAGAACTTTGTGAGACTGTGTGATTAAAACGATAAATAGATCTACATGGTTTGCTATTACTAATGTTTAAGATATTATAAAAGCTTAAGAGAATTTTTTTTGTCCTGTTACCTGGATAGATAACACCGAAACTAAGAGAAAGCTCTTTAATTCCCAAATGAAAAAGTTTAAGAAGATGAAAATGCTAACTAACCTGATTTGATCATTATGTACTATATGTACATATTATTGCACTATGCCACCTACAGATTTACAATTGATATAATTGATAAAACAATGCAACCCAGATACACATTCTGAACAAAGATTATTTAAGGAGTGGGGGAAATGTCTACTTCCAGGATATTTTGTAATTTCCTGACAAGTTCGGTCTCCAGGGTTAGGGGAACATGTTCAGCAGAAAGATAAGTTTAATTCACTGTCAATTGTGGTTTTTTTTTTTGTTTGTTTTTTGTTTTGTTTTGTTTTGTCTTTTTGAGACAGGGTCTCCCTGTAGCCCCAGCTGTCCTGGAACTCACTATGTAGACCAGGCTGGCCTTGAACTCACAAAGATCCCCCTGCCTCTGCCTCCCAAGTGTTAGGATTAAAGGCGTGTGCCACCATGCCCGGCTCACTGTCAATTGTTTTGTCTTTCATTTTGTGAATATTAATCCTTGAAATCATCTGTCTTCCCCTTGAGAGTTCTTGGAACTTCTGTCACAAGAATTTTAACACAGTGCTTAACAGTGGACTGGTTTTCTTGAGTTCAAATTCCAGCTTCTACATGTAATGATCATAAGCCTATGTTTAACCTTTTGTGTCTCAGCTCTGCCATTTAGAAAATGAGAATGAAGCCAGGAGTGGTGGCTCACACCTGTAATCCCAAAACTTGAGAGGCTGAAGCAGGAGGGTTGCTACACGTTTAAGGCCAGCCTGGTAAATAAACATAGCAAGCTTCAGGCTGTCAGAGCTATGTAGTGAGACCCTGTCTCAAAAGAACAAAAAGAAAAACAAAGTAAAATGAGAATAAAGATAAATGAGTGGATACAGTATATGTAAGTCACTTAGGATAGCATTTAACTCATAGTAAGTGCTCAATAAATGGCAGGCTTGGATTGCATCTTTTCACATTGCATATGTCCCTTCTTATAATATATCTGATTTTAATCATATGCATGCCCACTTATACATTAGCATAAGAAGATAAGATAGTCTCCCCAAAAGTTCATTTTGGGGATACAGTTTGTCTTATTGAGCATGCACCCCAAACTAATCTCAGGCCATATTGGCCTCCCTATGTTGATATTTGGACATAGCTAGAGTACAACTGAGTAGAATCTGTTTAAGTTTGATGGTCATCAAGAGAAGGAGAAACTTATTCCCTTGTTCAGAGAGGAGTGCGCATGGGCTTTATGCAGGCAGGGGTCCTAGACTGCTAACAGGTTGTTAGGGTTATTGTTTGGAGGTTCATTTTTTGGAGTAGGGGTGTGTGTGCATAGTGCATGTAGGTAAAGGTCTTAGGCTGCCAAGTGCATTAAGAGAAGGATGTGTGCATAGTATGAACTAAGTGGAGTCCCAGGTTGCTAAGCTCTTCCCTCTGCATGCCTGCCTCATTACTGTAAACAATGAAAGGTCTGTATTTTTTTGGCTGCTTTGGTTCTTCATCAATAGATCAGTTCACCCATACATGGATCCTTCATCCACACAAGAGAAGTCCAAGACGAGGAATGTGAATGTCAGCATAGTGACTGAGAAGGGCGTGCCAAGTCCAAGAATTGCCTCCTCCTGAAATCATTGTGTTTACTGGGCTTCAGTATCAAAGGAGAGAATTGGTAGCAGTTCTGAGGTTTCTAACTGAAGCCACCCTACCCCCTTTTGGTATTTTGTGATACATATTTATGGGTGTTACATAAGGCCAGACAGCCTCCAGCAGCAAGTGTATAGGAGATACATTTGAGATAGTTCCTATATTTTCTGTCTAGTTCTATGTAACAAATTATCCTGAAACCTGGGCTTAAAACAATAAATATTTATTACCTTATGTTTTCTGAGGGCAGAATCCAGGCTTATAGATAGGTTTTGAGGCTTAGGGTCTTTGCTGAGATTGCATCAAGGTGCTGAGTGCGGCCTTGTCATTTAGAAGCTTGACTGGGAGGGAGGATACACTGGCATGCTCACACTTGTGACTGATGATATGAAGCTTCAGTTGTGTACCATCAAGGTCTTTCTGTAGTGTTGCTCATGGCATGGCAGCTCACAGCCATAGCAAGTGATCCAGGGGTGAGAGTGGCCAAAATGATGTCACAGTGCCATCTGTAGCCAAGTCTTAGGAGTGATACAGGATGGCTCCTCTATATGCTGTCTGTCATGCAAACCAACCCTGGTAGAGTGTGTGTGGGAGAGGACTTTGAGGCTGTAACTACCAGGCAGGGAGAACATTGGGACTATCCTAGAAGCTGGCCTCTAGAAAGACATTGTCCAAACAAAATGTGTTGCTTCAGATCCTGAGACAGTCAGTGAAGGGAACACAATTTAGGCAACTTTCAGCAGAACTGCCCACTGGATAAGAGAGAAGCTTTTAAAGCAAGATTATTTGAGTTCAAATCACTATCTTCTCAGTTTCTCAATTTCCTCATTAGTGGAAAGAGATAAGAACACCTACCTTCATCAGGCCTGGTGGTGCACACTTTTAATCCCAGCACTTGGGAGGCAAAGGCAGGCAGAGCTCTGTGAGATGGAGGCCACCCTGGTCTCCATAGCAAGTTCCAGGCCAGATGGGGCAACAGGGAGACCTTATCTCAAAACCACAACAGCCACAACAAAAAGAAAGAACACCTACCTCATAGTGTTATTTGGGGAAAAAATAAATCCAGATGCCTAATGCCTTTTATCTGTCATTTTCTATCTGTTGTGGAACTCTGTCCTCTGATCATGATATAGCCATTGCCATCTTAAAATCAAACAAGCTATAATTACACATGAGACTCTTCCAAGATTGGGCACACTAACATCCCCTCATGGAAGAAGAGAGGGCTCATGAGATCTTCCCCCAGAGGGTTTGTAAGCATCAGTTAACAACTGCTGGCAGGGGAAGGAGACCACTTCAGAGCTGTAGATGCTTGTAAGTTGCTCCTGTGACATCAGCTAAACTCATTGCTTTGTAAGCTAGAATTGGGTGGAATCATTTCTTTGTTCTGTTGTTCTTTCTATCTGAGGGGAATAGACTCCCCAGGAAAAGTCACACAATTTACACTCTAAGATGGGCATGGTAGTTCACACCTGTAATCCTAACACTTAGGAAGATGAGGCAGGATTGCCACAAGTTCCAGGTCAGGCCAGACTGGGCTACATAGTGAGTTCTAGGCTAGTCTGGACTCCAATATGAGACCCTATATCAAGCAAACGAAAGCCACTAAGGACAATAACTCATGAGAATGTCAGAGAAACTTGGGATATTGTGAAATTTTTGTATAAGCAAAAGTGCTAGCTAGCCTCCAAGATTGTCTATAGGGTATTCCTTCCCATAGTGAATAAAGTTAATCTGTAGGACTGATGGGACATTGTGCAAATGTTAGTGGTGTGACCTTGTAATTTCTACCTTGGGTCACTTGCTCTGAGGGAAGCCAGTCAGTCACCATGTGATGAAGTCACTAGAGCAGTCCTTGTAGAGAGGCCCATGTAGATAGAAACTGGGGCAATCCTTACACCCACAACCAGCACCAAGTTGCCAGTCTTTAAGTGAGTGGTCCTCCTCCAGCCACAGTCAGGCCTTCTGTGGAGTGGAGTGTCATAAGTAACCCTGAACCAGAACCATAGAGCCACCTGTCTAAACTATTTGCAAATCATTCGCAAATCCCCCCATCCCCCCACCCCC
>NW_008336359.1:2042101-2052202 GCF_000622305.1 Nannospalax galili
TTATAGGCTCAAGTGCTACCACTGCCTCAACCTCTAGAGTAGCTAAACCTAAGCTGTGTGCATCATTGACTTTATCTTCCCGCTAACAAATTTCTAATCTGCAGAAATGATATAAAATAATAAATATGTGTTACATGAAGCTACTGAACTTTGTGATAAGTTATTATCATCCAATAGAGTTGATATACCAAGATCAACAAAATGCCCTTTCCCCATATGTGCCACTGCCTGTTAGAGTATTTGTCTTACCATCGTTAGCCTTGGGGGATTATCTAATTAAGGGAAATGGTTCAATTCCTTTAGAATGAACTCTCTGAAATGATAGCAAGGTTTACTAAGCAAGAGGAGCCTTCCATTAACATGTCAGTAGATGGCAGCAAAGAGAAGAGGATAGGGCGGGTATGCCAGCTGCACCCATCCGAAGACCTGGAGTTTTACCTCCAGTGGAAGATGATAGCCATGTGGGTGCTAGGAACTGAACCCTGGTCCTCTAGAAGAGCAGTCAGTGCTCTTCACTGCTGAGCCATCTCTCCAGTCCCATAGATAATTAGCTTGGCACTGGCTGTGAAGATGTTGGACATTGCATCGTACCAATCTTTAATTGGGCACCTAAATTTCAGAGTTCCTTTCTTCATTCTCATGCCTTGATAAGCAATGTATATGGTTGGAGCCAAGGGCATTTTCCACCTTACAGGAAGGCAGGAAAAGATTACTTCTGGAGGAGAGGTAGGTTTCAGTTAAGTTAAAAAGAAAGTAGTGTGATGATTCAGTGAAGCAGAAGGAAAACGTCTATAAATTAAAGGGAAATCAGTATCATTCGATCAGTCCTTACTACATCAAGAACATCCATATACATTCTCTTGAGACCAACCTGTAAGGATATGGTCATCTTATTTAAAAGGTGAGGATACATTGTGTCTTTGAGAAATAAAGCAATGTGTCCACAAGCCACCATTAAAAAAAAATTACAATAAACCAAACCACTAGACTCTGCCTCCAGTGTTTATAACCATGGCCAAAAATGTTAACAATATGGGATCTGGAGTGATGGTTCAGTGGTTAAAAGCACTTATTGCTCTTGAAGAAGACCCAGGTTCAGTTCCCAGTGCCCACAGGGCAGCTCACAACTGTCTATAACTCCAGCTCCAGAGGATCTGTTGCCTCTTCTGACTTCTGCTGGCACTGCACACACATATATGCAAGCAAAATATTCAAACACATAAAATAAAAAATAATAAGGAAAGAATAGTGAAAATATGAGCTGAAGAGATGGCTCATTGGTTAAGAGCACATGCTGTTCTAGAGGATCTGAGTTCAATTCCTAGCACCCACATCAGGGGGTGCACAATGTCTGCAACTCCAGCTCTAGGGGATCTGACACCCTCTTCTGTCATTCACAGGCAACTCCCTCCCCCCCATATATACATAAATAAATGATAAAAAAAATTTTTTTCTTGGTCTTTCTGAGACAGGGTCTCCCTGTAGTCCCATCTAGCCTGGAATGCCCCATGTAGAACAGGCTGGCCTCAAACTCACAGAGATCAGCCTGACTCTGCCTCCCAAATGCTGAGATTAAAAGCATGTGTCACCACACCTGGTGATACAATAAATTTTAAAAAAGAATGGTAAGAATCTGAGACATGGTTGTATACCACCAGCTGCTGCAGACTGAGGGCTCTTGTTTTTAGATGCAGTCTACTGTTTTGCAGGCCAGGTCTGTGAGGCACAGACACTGAAGGATTAAGAGTGACCCTGCATCATTAGGTAGATTTAGGAAAACAGGTCAACCAGAGGGGGCTGTAAAAGTTTGTAAGGGTTTCATTTCATTGACAATTTGTTGTTTGTTTGTTTGTTTATAAGCTGCCCTATGTTGCCCATGCTGGTATTACAATTGAGATCCTCTGCCTCAGCTTCTGAATGCTATTTCAGGCATGTACTACCATGACCTGACTGTTTCTTTGTTAAATATATTGAACCTTGTGTTTTCTGTGGGTTCTTTGGAGGATTCACTAAACTTCACTAAGCTTCTCATAGAATGGCTGTGCAGGTACTATGTAATATTTCTTATCATCTACTTCTAATTGGGGTTCCTCCAGAGGACCAATTTTCAGTACATTTTAGTATCACCAAGTGCCTAGAAAAATGCCAAGCAGGTACAGCTGTTGATGGATCTTTAGTTTAATCCCAAATAAAGTTGTGATGTAGGACTGGGGATGTACCTCAGTGGTAGAGTGTTTCTTGACTTGGGTTGAGACCCCGAGTTCAATCCTCAGAAAGAAAAATGTTGACGGTTTAGAGAGATGACTCAGTGGTTAAGAGCTCTGGCTGCTCTTGCAGAGGACCCAGGTTCAGTTCCCAATATCCACATGGTAGCTAACAATGATCTATAACACCAGTTCCAGGGGATCTGATGCCCTCTTCTGGCCTCTGCAGACATTGCAAAATGTGGTGGACTTACACACATGCATGCAAAACACTCATTCACATAAAATTTTTAAAAAGTAAAATTTTTTTTTGATCTTTTTGAGACAGGGTCTCCCTGTAGCCCCAGGTGTCCTGGAACTCACTATGTAGACCAGGCTGGCCTTGAACTCATCAGAGATCCACTGCCTCTGCCTCCCAATTGCTGGGATTAAAGGCGTGCGCCACCATGCCTGGCAATAAGTAAATTAGACCCAATACTATCTGTAGCCTTAAGCAAAAGGACCCCTTACCCCCACATTTTAGAGGATCTTGTACAGACACATGTCACATGTACACATTTGCTAAGGAACTAATGAGAACATTACAACTGGAACCTTGAATGTCCTCTTCTGTCACTAACACCATTATGCCCATAGAAACACTTCCTATCTCTTGCCAGGTGTTCAGGAAACAAAAGGTGGCTGGGTTGGAATGCTGTGAAGGTTACAAGTTATGCCCCTGCTGATGTCAGCAATGGATTCTGCTTTCTAGTGCAGGGAATCATTGAAAAGCAGAATTACCTAGGAAAGAGAAAAGATCAATTATGAACTTCCAAATCCCTTTCAGATCAGATGTGCTCAATAGGGTCTTGCACAACTAATAACAGGTTTCCAGTTAGAACTGTGCGTCCTTTTCTTGCTTCTTTCTTATTCTCACTTGTGATTCTGGAGCTGCTTCTGAGTCAGTGCAGCATACACAACAGCTGCACTGGTGCTTGAGGACATTTCTGCAATGCTAACTGCTTATATTCCTGCTGAGTTTTTGTATATGTAAGTTTACATGGAACATGAGTAAAGCATGGTACTGATTCTCTGCTGAAGGAAAAAGATATTACTTTAGAAATAGTAAAAAGTGGGGCTGGAGACATGACTCAGTGTTTAAGAGAACTGACTGCTCTTACAAAGGACCTGGGTTCCATTCCCAGTGCCCACAAGGTGGCTAACAACCATCTAAAACTCCACTTCCAGGGGATCCAGTGCCCTCCTTTGACTTCCACAGGCATTGCACAACATGGGTGCACTTACGTATATGCAGGCAAAATATTCATACACATAAAATAATAAAAAAATATATATATTTAAAAATAGTAAAGACAGCCAGGCGTGGTGGCACACGTCTTTAATCCCAGTACTCGAGAGACAGAGGCAGGCGGATCTCTGTGAGTTCAAGGCCAGCCTGGTCTACATAGTGAGTTCCAGGACAGCTGGAGCTACAGGGAGACCCTGTCTCAAAAAAGACCAAAAAAAAAAAAAAAAGTAAAAAATGCGATCTGTGATAATTTATTAAAAACTGGAACACTTTAATATTCTATGGTAATCATTTTTTGAAGTTTTAAAAAATTATCTTTATTTTTATATGTATGAGTGTATTGTCTGCTTGTACGGGGATCCTCTGCAAGAGCTGCCAGTGCTTTTAACCTCCAAGCCATCTCTCCAGGCCCTGAGGTAGAAATTGAAACCAAAGCCTTGAGCAAGCTAGGCAATCATTCTACCACTGAGGCACGTCCTCAGCCTTATGCCAGTGATTCATCAAACATAGTATGAACTGAGTATCTCCCCTCCCCACATTCATATGTGGAAGCATTGGCTGTACTTGGAGATGGAGCCTTGGAGGGAGTGATTACCTTTAAATGAGACCACAAGGGGAGGTCTTGATATGATAGAATAGTGCACTCTTCCTCCTCCTTTTCTTAGAATTTTGTTTGTCTGTTTGTTTTTGAGATAGGATCTCTCTGAGCCCCAGCTGGCCTGGAACTCACTATGTAGACCAGGCTAGCTTTGCTCTCACTGAGATCTCCCTGTGTCTGCCTGAGTACTAGAATTAAAGGTGTGTGCTACCAAGCCCTGCTTTTTGTTTGTCTTGAAACAAACTTGGGCTTTGTAGCTCCATCTGACCTGGAACTCCCTTTGGAGACCAGGCTGGCCTCAAATTTGTGGCAGGGTAGTGTCCTTCCAATCAGTGATGAAAAGCTTATTGGCTTTCCTCTCCCAGAGCATGCATGGAGAGGGCTTAGGAACACATAGCAGGTGGTAGCCAACAGAAGATGCCTCAGAATAAACCTGCCTTGTTGGCGCCTTGATCTTGAATGTCCCAGTCTCTAGAACTATGGGAAACTAATATCTGCTGTTTAAGCCATTTGGTCTATAGCATTTTGTTATGGCAGCCCAAGATAAGTGCTTTGATATATGATATATAACACATATGTTATATTAAACTTCATTGTGACTTTTGCTTCATTCCTTCCTCCCTCCCTTCCTCCTTCCTACCTCCCCCTCCCTTTTTGTCTCCCTCCCTCCCTTCCTCCCCTCCCTCCCTTCTTCCCTTCTTTCCTTCTCTCCCTCCCAGGTTTCATGTAAACCAGGCTAGCCTCAAACTTCCTATGTAGCAGAGGATGACCTTGAACCTAGGATCCTCCTATGTACCACTATGCCCCACTTGTGATATTGGGGACAAAGCCCAGGGCCTCATGCATGGTGGGCAAGTACTGTACCAACTGAGCTACAGCCCAGTCCATCATTTCTTAATCTACATATTGCTTTGAGCATTTTATTGGCATTTTCCTCCAAATTAAAATGGATTAAAACTACAAGTATAATCACACAAGATTTGTCCAACTAACATTATTATTAATAGACTGTGAGTTATGTGAAAAAAATCATATATTTATTATTAATATACAGTTGTTAGTTTTGTTAACATAAAGGCAAGAGCGTTTACAATATTAAAACAGTTTATAGACTCTTTAAGTATGTATATAATTTATTACTCATTAAATATCAAGATTATCCAGATATGAAAAATACCAGTTGTCTTTGATATTTCACCAACTTTCAGTCCTTTCAAAGCCAAAGCTTTATACATTAGGTTGATTTATAATCTTTAAATAGTTAGATAGGTGCTGGGGGTCTAACTCAGTGGAAGAGTCCTTACCTAGCAGGCCCAGGGCCTTGGGCTTGATCCCCAGCACTGCCAAAGATAAAATAAATATGGAGAAATATTGACTGTGTGCCTGCATCTATGTTCTTGCCTTAGACTCCTGAATGTCCTGATGGGCTTGACTGGGCAAAATTTTATGCATTATACCTTCTGGTCTTTCCTTATAGTATAGGGAAATCTAAGTTGAAATATTTTATCTTTCTTTTTTTTATTTTTATTTTTTTGTTTAAATACTGAGCCTTGAACCCTTCATGCATGCAAGGTAAACATTCTACTACAAAACTATAGCCCCAGCTGAATAAATGTTTTCCTTTTAAAAATCTTTTTTTTTTTTTTTTACATTTTTATTTATTTATTGTGTATGTGTGGGTATGTGCATGAGCGAGTACACCTGCCACAGTGTGCTGTGTGGAGTCAGAGGATATCGCATGGGAGACTTTTCATGTCTACTCATCCTAGATAGGGAATTCATGACAGATCAAGCTAATGAGTCTACTGAAGTCTAACTTGGTGAACCAATGAGTTTTTATTGGGGTTACTTACAAGAGTGTGGGTGAGGGGTTACTTACAGGAGCAGGAATGATTCAAATACAGCTGCATTACCCAAAAGCCCATCTCAACAGTGATGACAACTCAAAAAAGCTGCAACCCTGGAAGCCCTCTGTGTGGTTTACAGGTAGCTGGACAAGCTGGAGAGCCTCCTCCTGGTAGCTGGGGTCTGTGGCTCAGTCTCCTTTCCCAGGATTTGTAAACTGCTTCTGTAGCCTTGGGGTGGAGCCCTCGAGAATCTTGTAAGTTTCAGCTTTCCCAGATCGGAAGTCTACTTCCTCAGTCTCTTGAGCCTCCTGACTCCTTCCTGGCTATAGCCAGTGTTTCAACAATCTGCAAGAGTCAGTTCCCTTCCTCCAAACTATGTGGGTCCCAGGGTGAACTCTCTTTTTTTTTTTTCTTCAGTGTTGGGGATTAAATTTAGGGCCTTATGCATGCAAGGCAAGCACTCTACCATTGAGGCTTAACCCCAATAATTTCTTAATCTTCTTAATTTTATGTAACTGTAGGACTGATAACCTACTAGCAAAATCATGGTCATCTAGATGATTCAGAATATCTTATTTTTAAATTAAGATTGTTGTCTAAATGATTTGAGAATGTATAGCAGCTCCAGTTATGAATACACATCACATATACAGGTAACAGCAAAATGACAAACAATCCTGAAGTATAAGAAAAAAAAAAAAGAAAGAAAACCACTGGTTGGAAGTAAGATTGTAACTTTTCTAAAATTGTAAATGAGAGCTGGAGAAAAGGCTCAGCAGTTAAGAGCATGTGCTGCTCTTGCAGAGAACCCCGGTTCAGTTCCCGGCACATGGCTCATGACCATCTTTAACTCCAGTTCCAGGGGATCTGACATTTTCTTCTGGCCTTTGAAGGGACTAGGCACACACATGGTACATACATGCAGGTAAAACACTCATACCCGTAAAATAAAAATAAATCTTTAAAAAATAAAATTGTAAGGGTTGGAAAGATCAGCAGTTAAGAGTACTGGCTGTTCTTATAAAGGACCCCAGTTCAATTCCCAGCACCCACCTGGCTCACAACCATCTTTAACTTCAGTTCCAAGGGATCTGACACCCTCTTCTGGTCTCTGAAGGCATTGCATGACATGGGTGAACATACATGCAAGCAAAACACTCATATACATAAAATAATAAAAATAGGGGTTGAGAGATGACTCAGTGATTAAGAGCACTGACTGCTTTTGCAGATGACCTGGTTTCAATTCCCAACACCCACATGACAGCTAACAACCATCCAGACTCCAGTTCCAGGGGATTTGATACCCTTTCTGACCTCCACGGGCACTGCATGACTTGGGTGCACTTACATACAAGCAAGCAATACACTCATATAACATAAAATAAAAATAAACTATTTTTTAAAAATAAAAATAGCCAGGCACAGTGGCCAGATCTCTGTGAGTTCAAGGCCGGCATGGTCTACATAGTGAGTTCCAGGACAGCTAGGGCTACAGGGAGACCCTGTCTCAAAAAAAAAAAAGTAAATTAAATAAATAAATAAATAAAAATAAGAATAAATAAATAAATAAAAGTGGAAATGATTCTGTTAGTATACTACAAATTCTCATCTGTGTTAATACATCTTTAAAGATACGTTTGATAAAAAGTGAGGTTGGAAAAGGAGGATATTTATAAGTAGAAAGAGGCACACAGCTATTAAGGTGGAGGTCTAGAGTTGTTCATGGAAATGGTCTTTGTTAACACTGAATAGCTTGTAATTAAAGTTTTTCAGAAGTGTTATGGACTGTTCTTGAAATTCTCTTTTGTAGTGGGAAACATAGGCATACACTTGGCTTTACAAATACATTGCTTGAAGTAAATAACGTGAACTTATAGAAAGCAAAGAATCTGGTCTACCCTCATTCCCTACATCCTCCCATCCTCCTCCCAAGTTAAAAACTTAACAGTTGGATACATGTCCTTTGTTGATTTTTCATGTTCTCATGTAAATGTCTATACACATAAATTTATATATGTACATACATATGAATATGTATGGATGAAGAAGCTCTCTTCTTTCTGAAAATACTCTCCACTCTGCATGTTACTTTACCACTTCCTTTTTGATCTGATGTATCAGAGACCTCCTAGTATATAAAGCCTGGCAAACACTGCTTTAGCCAAACTGTCACCTTTAACATCTTTGGCAATGAGCCATTTTGTTAGCATGTGTCCTTAACATGCTGTGATGAGAATGAATCCTCACCCCTATGCTCCTTCTCTCAGAAACTGGAAGCTCACTCTAACTACTCTCTAGAGAAATATCAGACAAACCCAAATCAGGGCCACTCTACAAAACATCTGATCACTACTTTTCAAAACTATCAAGCTCATCAAAAAGGAAGTCTGAAAAACTGTACAGACACAAGAAAGCTAAGGAGATAAGACAACAAAATAGAATGTGAGAGCTGGGAAGATGGACCAGTGGGGAGAGTGCTTGCTGGGCAGGCATGGGAACCTGTGTTTGGATCCCCAGCAACCATATAAAGAGCATGGCTGTGCATGCTTGTAACCTCAGCACTAGGAGGCAGAGACAGGAGGATCACTGGGACTTGCTGACCAGCCAGTACAGACAATTGGTGAGCTCCAGGTTCAGTGAGAGACCTTGTCTCAAAAACCAAGGTGGAGAGCTATAGAGGAAGATACATCAAATGTCTACCCCTGCCCTTCATAAGTGTACACATGGGCATGTGCACATGCATACACATACACCACACACACACACACACACACACACACACACACACACACACACAGAGAGAGGAGAGAGAAAGAGACTGAGAGAATGAATGCTGTGGTATCCTGAATGGGATACTGAAATGGGAAAAGAACACTAGGGAAAAACTAGTGGAATCTGAATGGAGAATCCAGTTTGGTTAATGGTAGTGTACCAAGCTGGCTCCTTAGCTGTGACAAATGTACCATAATGATAATAGAAGACATTGACAATAGGAGATGCTGAGGGAGGCATATGCAAAAACCATCTTTGCAACTTTCCTGGAAATCTAAAAGTATTCTAACATAAAAAGTTAAAATTAAAAGGAGGAGGGGTTCAATTACTACTGTCAGCCACACCCTTCCCGAGGGAATCTATCTAAGCCAAGAAAGCATTCTGCCTTCCAAAATAGAGTTGGTGTTTCTACAACCTAGTGCTTAATTTGAGCAAATTATATGGATGGTCAGAAAGGAATTTTGTGCAGTCATTTCTCCCAACCAAGTGACTCCACCTCAGCTAGCTCAGAGACACTTCCTGGGGCAGTGGATTCTGACTGTCTTGGCCATGCTGTGTCCCACCTCAGCGTGCAGTGGTTTCAAATGCCCACCTAGATGCTGTTCAAAATCACCAGAAAGCTTGCCTTACAGACCTGCTGTTCCTGGTTCTTGAACCCTGGGTCTTTGATCTTTGATACTTTTGCCACTGTCTCCACTCCCCTGCTTTAGTGACTACCAGACCCCTTTCTTTGGCTTTCTGATCTTGCCTCCTTGTTTTACTCAGCTCTGCACAATCTCTTGATTTCAGTACCACCAGAACTGTAGGTGGAAGACATTCCTTCAACCCTCCTTTACTAGTCCTAGCTCAAGCCCTGCTGGGTCAAAGCTGGAAGGGTGGATACCCGTAGCTTCTTCATATCAACAGCCATATTACCAAATGTAAAGAACATCCTCTCTAATCTAGGAAAAGCATGGGAATTATATAAATAAGCATATCTAGGTTTTGGGTTTGCGAGATGGCTCAGCAGGTAAAGGTGTTTGCTGCCAAGCCTGATGACCTAAGTTTGATCTCTGGTCATCACAAGGTGGAGAACGAGAACTACTTTGGTAAGTTTTCCTCTTATTTCCAGATGCCATGACATGTGTGCATACACATATATACATACACATATATACTTTAATTAAAATTTTTTGAGTTTTTTTCTTAATTGTGTGTGTGTGTGTGCAGGGGATGAGTGTGCTAGAGACTGAACCCAGAACCCAGGGTCTCATGCATGCTAGGCAAGCATTCTGCCACTGAGTTATAGCCCTAGCCCTTTTTTTTTTTTTTTTTTTTTTTTTTTGGGCAAAAAAAAAAAAAAAAAAAAAAAGAGGACGATAAATCTTTCACTGTGATATATCAAAATAA
>NW_008336359.1:2052221-2054330 GCF_000622305.1 Nannospalax galili
ATGAAGCTGAGGAAAGCTTTCTGCCACTGAGTTATAGCCCTTGCCTATTTTTTTTTTTTTTTTGTCTTTTTGAGGCAGCGTCTCCCTGTAGCCCCAGCTGTCCTGGAACTCACTATGTAGACCAGGCTGGCCTTGAACTCACAGAGATCTGCCGGCTTCTGCCTCCCGAGTGCTGGGACTAAAGGCATACTCCACCACACCTAGCTTAATTTTTTATTTTGAGAAAGGGTCTAAGTTGTCCAGGCTGGCCTTGAACTTGAGATCCTTCTCCTTCAGCTTCCTGAGTAGCCGGGATGATAGGCCCTACTACCAGACCTGGCTTATATTACTGTCCTCTACTGGCAATGATTGATTATATCAATTTAAGGGTTTGTAGCCTTTTCAAGAGCCAGGCACTGTGGTGCATGCCTTTAATCCCAGCATTTGGGAAGCAGAGGCAGGTGACTCTCTGTGAGTTCAAGGCCAGCTTGGTCTTCCTACTAAGTTCCAGGACAGCTGGGGCTACAGGGAGACCCTGTCTCAAAAAAAAGATTTTGTAGCCTTTTCTCAAGTAAACAGAGATAGGATTTAGTTTCTGATGTTCTCCTTGGTTCCCTGACTCCCAGAAGGTACTGGCCAAGTACCCTTGTATCAATAATACTCTCAAGGAATTCTGGGTAGCAGCAGTGCTGCTGGGTGAAAGTCAGCCATATACACCTTAATTCTGAGTCTATACAAAAATCCACTGGTTGAGGTGAAACTAGATCCTTGCTCATACTTCAGTGATAAATTACCAGTGTCATCAAAGCCTCCTGGGTATGTAGCATTTCCTAGGAAGAAACTAGGCCTGTCTTGACCTGATGTGAAGAAGTTTCTGAATGAGTAATTTGGGAGAGGACAACTTCACAGGGATGCTGACCTGGAGGAGGCAAGATATACCTACCATGTGCCCTAGAAATCAAGAGCTGACACCTGGCTCACACACCTTTAATCCCAGCACTCAGGAGGCAGAGGCAAGCAGATCTCTGTGAGATGGAGGCTGGCTTGGTCTCCATAGTGAGTTCCAGGCTAAAAAAAAAAAAACAAAACCTTCATTCTACCATACCATAACACACGTATACAGGGTACAGGGTAATTTATGGAGGCTTGAAGAGGACTGGATTTGATTTTGCAGATATGAGCATTCCATCAGATTAAACTTCTAGAAGTTTCCATTTATTCGCCTGAGTTCAAAGCTATTATTTCAGCAAGCAGAAGGAATCAGATGAATGAGTATGTGGTAAGGGCAGCTTCCTGAGCTCCATTTTCTGCATGAGTTGTGGTGACAGTGTTCTGTTTGCCGCCAACCGGGAATCCCTGAGTGGGGGACAAGGGTTTGCAAAGCAAGCTTCCTATGGTGTCAATCAAATAATCCTAAATTCCTGCATAATTAGTTACTTTATAAGTGTGTGAGAAGTCCTGCCTCAGCTAGTCACTTCACCTGGGTCTATAATCTGGCAACTGACTACAATTTTTAAAAGTCCTTTATTTTTGATTCTTTGTATTGTTTTCTTTGTTTTGATTTCATTAATTTCTGCCCTGATTTTTGTTATTTCTTCTTGTCTGCTGGATTTGGGTTTCGTTTGTTGTTGCTTTTCAAGTGTCTTGAGTTGCAATGTTAAGTCATTTATTTGTGTTCTTTCTGATTTTTTGATGTAGGCACTTAGATGGGCTAAGGAGCTGAACAGAAGAGTTCTTAAAAGAAGTAAAGATGGCTATGAAGCATCTTAAAAGATGTTCAACATCACTAATAATTAGGGAAATGCAAATTAAAACCACTTTAAGATTTCACCTTACCCCAGTCAGACTGGCTAAGATTAAGAAAACAAATGATACCAAATGTTGGAGAGGATGTGGGGAAAGGGGAACACTCATCCACTGCTGGTGGGGCTGCAAACTTGTTCAACCTCTATGGAAAGCAGTGTGGAGAACTCTTAAAAAAACTACAAATGAGCTGGGTGTGGTGGCACACACCTTTAATTGCAGCACTTGGGAGGCAGAGGCAGGCAGATCTTTGTGAGTTTGAGGCCAGCCTGGTCTACATAATGAGTTCCAGGACAGCTGGAGCTACAGGGAGACCCTGTCTCAAAA
>NW_008336359.1:2054940-2055610 GCF_000622305.1 Nannospalax galili
GAATGGTATTAGTAAGGGAGAAAGGGGGGGAATGGGGGCACCTTAAGTGGGAAAACCATGATGGAGGGGTGAGACAATGAGAGAGATAAATAATGCCTAGCTAGTTTTAAAAACCAGAGGGAACGATATTACTCCAACAACCTACTGACCAATTATATATACCAGATCCAGAAATATGTGTCTATGTAAGGTTTATCTGAGAACAATTGGTCTTTGCCCAAGATTTATCTCCATGACACAGTAATTAAAAGTACCAGACTAGCCAAGTGTGGTGGTGCATGCCTTTAATCCCAGCACTTGGGAGGCAGAGGCAGGCGGATCTCTGTGAGTTCAAGGCCAGCCTGGTCTACATAGTGAGTTCCTGGACAGCTGGGGCTACAGGGAGACCCTGTCTCAAAAAGACCAAAAAAAAAAAAGTACCAGACTGGTGGAACTAACCTTCTTGGATGTTTAACTTTGAGGGAGGCCTATAATAATTTGGTCAGAGGGACATAAAGGACAGTTTTTGCTCCTTGCCCTCCTAGGTCAACTAGTTACAGGGGACTATGAGCATCTCTCAATGTCCTGTAATTGTGGTGGGTTATCTGTCCTCTTGATCAAGGAGGCCGAGGTGACCCCACCAGTCTACAAATAGGAGGGTCAACACAGAGGAATCATTTCCTCCATGCTT
>NW_008336359.1:2055682-2073485 GCF_000622305.1 Nannospalax galili
CAAGCCCATGTAACCCCTGAGGAACAGATCTTCAAATGACCTTAAGAGTAAAAATAAATCGGTTTATCTGAACCAACTGTATGGCCTTAAACACCCAAAAGCAAAGTATAACCAATGATTAAAGGGGCCAATTTAATTTCATGAGAGTCCATATGTATAGCTAAAGGCTACATAACAAGCAACAATTCTTCTGAGTTGTTGGCCAGGGTGGCCAAAGGGACTCCCAGATAGTAACCCAGCACTGAACTGGGAAAATGAACAGCAGACCCCAATCTTATCTAAAGGAATATTGGCAACTGATTGCTGCTAGAAGAGGAACAGCTGACCTTCCTAAAACAAAGATAGGCTGACTAGATTCACCAGATGGACAAGTAGTGGGGAATGGCTGGGGGTGCCAACAACACATCACACAGTAGCAGGGATATCACAGTATAAGGGGTCTAGGGGGGAGGGAGGCTATGGGAAGGTGTCATCTGGGAAGTGGGTGTATAGTTGAATAAGACGGTTTGGGATGTTTTATGTGATATACACATACACACACACAAAATCAACAAATTTTTAAAAATGTATTATATTTGAGGAGGAAGCATGGAAATTTACGTCATGTTAATTAGTAGAGGTGATAAACATTACCATTGAAATCTACCCGATGACTTTATAGACATACAGGCACCAAAGATCCAAGTGCATCTGATTATGACTAGTAATAGTCAGATACATGCAGATTAGAGATGCATGTGCCAACATCTCAGTGTTAGTAGCAAAAACAATGAGTCTTTCTGCAAGGAACAATATATTCTAAAATGAAATGGAGATCTTTTTTAAAGGTTAAAAACTCATTCAATTTTATGTCTTACAGGGCTTATACTGAGTTCAATACTGTATAACTGTATTAATTCAACTGTGAACCTAGAAACTTGCACCCACTTGTGAAAGAGATGTACTCTTGCTCTGGAGTATGTTACTGAATATGTTAAAGCTGTAATGAAATGCTTCTTCTAATCATGTAGTTATTAAAAAATTTTTAAAATGATTAAAAAATATTTTTATTTTATATTTATGAGTGTTTTGCCTGAACACATGTCAGTGTACCATGTGTGTGCTATTCCCATAGACCAGATTCTCTGGAAATGGAGTTATGGACAGTGGTTAGTACTGGGACCTGAACCTGGGTCCTCTGCAAGAACAGTCAGTACTCACCATCTCAATGACCAGCACAGCAAATGACATTGGTGCAGTACTGGCACTTTTATCTTGGGGTTAATCAACAGCTACCTAATTGGACTTAAAGCCCACTCAGTGGGAGGAAACTCATGTCTGGTACTGTAAACCTAGCCTAATACAAATTTCTTACTCTGTGCAAAATATGGATCCTTAAATTTACAGACAAGTATCCCAGTCACCAGCCCATCAAAGGAGCTTCTTTTTTGAACAGACAGAGATTATTACAGAGTTTCACAACTGGTCACACACAGAGATTCTCTGTGAACTGCCCAAGCCTAAGTGGCACATTTATGATGCAATGTCTACACATCTAGTCCCTAATGCATCTTTCAATTCTCATCAATGAAGTGCCCTCATGCAACAGAGGGCCAGGAACACAGAAGACCACAAATGGCCAAAACAGAGAATAAGAATCTGCAGAGTGTGGGTCCTTGGACAGGACTTCTATATTGAGGTCCATCCACCCAGGGCTCAGTGACCATTGTGGAAGAGGGGGAGAAAAGAATGTAAGAGCCAGGGAGGAGGTGCAAGACCGTACGAAAATAATCCTACAGGTGCCTGGGACCCTTCTTGTACAAACCTACAGCAATGGTGTCAGCATGCACAAGACCAATGCAAACTTAGGCAGACAAAAACCCAGCACAAAACTGGAAATGAACAGCAAGCCCCAATCTTGGTCGAAGAATTATTGGCAGCTGATTACTGCTGGGTGAAGAAGAGCTGATCTTCTTAAAGAGAGAGACTCTAGATAGGTTGACTAAACTATGGTGGATGAACTTGCACTGAGGGACATCTCAGGACACTAACTTTACATAATAGGCAAATGACAGAATATATGAACTCCAGTGGGGGTACTATGGGAGGGTGCCAAAGGAGAAGGGGGAAGGGAGTATAAAGATGATTTCATGTATGAAATACACAAAAATTCAATAAAAAATTAAAAAAAGAAGTCAGTGTTCTTAACCACCCACTGAGCCTTCTCTTTAGCATATATATTTTTTTTTCCACAAAACAAACTACGGTTTTTATTACTTACACAAGCCTCATGTTTAAACTGCTTTCTGACTCTGTGCTTATGCCTTCAGCACTTTCACAATTATTCTCCTCACTAATGAAAGCACACTTGATCCTGTCACAGACACATTTAGCACACATAGAACCACCATAGGCCCTGCTGATGTGTTTTTTTATTTTGGATAATCTCATAAGGACTTTAGGTCTCACAGCACAAACCCCTCGGAGTCTGCCTGGGCATACACCACATTTGGATTTGGGTGCTTTCCCAAACTTCTTTGGTATAAAGGTAAACAGTTCTCTTACCAGGGGTTTGGGACAGCCTAGTTTTGTGAGAGGCTGTATTGTAGAAAAGCCTATGATGGTACGTTAAATGCTGGACCATTCTGAGTGCCTCCAAAGCACCATCCCTGGAAGAGCAGTTTTTTCTTTTTTTGAGACAGGGTGACTTCAAACTCCCTCTGTGACTGAGAATGACCTTGAACTTCTGAGCTTTTTTTTTGGTCTTTTTGAAACAGGGTTTCCCTGTAGCCCCAGCTGGCCTGGAATTCACTATCCAGGTTGGCCTTGAACTCACAGAGGTCCCCCTGCCTCTGCCTCCCAAGTGCTGGGACTACAGGCATGAGCTACTGAACTTCTGATCTTTTTACTTCCTCCTCCTGAGTACAGGGATTACAAATATGTACTATGGTGTGGTAAGGAGTGTACCTAAGGTTTTGTGCATGCTTAGCAAGCACTCTATTGACTGGGTTACATTCCCAGCCCCATCTATAATTTTCTTAGTGTGGCCCTGCACCCTCTTGCTCCACTGCTTAAAGGTTATGCAGAACAAAGGGCTTGTATCCTGTAGAGTCTCGTGTTCTGCATGAGGTCTGACTTGTGGGCCTATATAGTCTTTCATCATCTGGGTTACAAAGCTCAAGAGGGACTGAGCAGATCAGGCCTGTGTGGAGCTAGCACAATGCCTCTGAGAAAGAAGAATTCAGGGCTTCCAGGAAGGAGCAAGAGATCGACCTTCAGAAGCTAGAAACACTATTCTTCTTTGTTTTAGAACTTTTCCTGTTTGTTTATATTTTTCCTTATTACTGCCCTGAGAAGGAAAGAGTTGATTAGGTTTAAATTATACCTTGAAAAAAAATATATATGGAATAAGATTTTTGTCTGGTAAGGTTGAGCTTTGGAGAGCCATAAACCATTGTATTATATTTATGATTTCTTTTGCATCTCTAACTTAAGGGCCAATTATCATCTCCTTGGGGTCATTTTGTCTCCTTTGAGAGTGCTTATTACGTTACTATTACAAGCTTATTACTTCGGCTTGAACATTGCCCAGGTGAACCCTTTTCTTAGACTCTCTCCTTCTTGCCTATCTTCCTTATCTTCTGAATCCATAGGTGAGTTCAGTGGAAAAATACAGCGATCCCCATTAACTGACTGAGGTTGTAAGAATGCTTTCTATTTCAAATGACTGGCATTAGGTGCAGTGGCTCAATGATACCATCTGTGCTGGTGAATTTTATTGTCAATTTGATACAACCCAGAGTCACTTGGGAAACAGGAACCTCAACTGAGGAATTTCCTAGATCATATTGGCCTATGGCCATGTCTCTGAGAGATTATCTTGATGGATGATTGATGTGGGAGGCCTAGCCCACTGTGGGCAGCACTATCCCTAGGTAGGTGGGTCTGAGCTGTATAGAAAGTAGAGAATTTGCCAGGCATGGTGGTGCACGCCTTTAATCCCAGCATTCGGGAGGCGGAGGCAGGCGGATCTCTGAGTTCCAGGCCAGCTGGGCCTACAGGGAGACCCTGTCGAAAAAAGACCAAAAAAAAGTAGAGAATTAGGACTGGAGAGATGGTTCAGTGGTTAAGTAGCTGGCTGTTCCAGCAGAGGACCTGGGTTCAAATCCCAGCTCCCATATGGTGACTAACAACTATCTGTAGCTCCAATTTCAGGGGACCCAGTGCCTTCGTCTGACCTCTGCAGGCACTGCATGACACGGGTGCTCTTAGATACATGAAGGCAGTACACTCATACACATAAAATAAAAATAATAAATAAAATAAGAAAGTAGAGAGCAAGCCACAGATCAAGCCAGTAAGCAACATTCTTTCATGATTTCTGCTTCAGTTCCTGCTTCAGTTCCTGCCCTGACTTCCCTCAATAATAGATTGTGACCTGGAAGTGGAAGCTGAAATAAACCATTTCTTCCCCCAAGTTGCTTTTGGTCAGAGTGTTTTATCACAGCAACAGAAAGCAAACTAGAACATCATCAAAGATCAAAGCTTTTTCTACCTATCCACCCAGCTAACCTTAGGGTAGTAGGGATGGTTCTGCTCATGATTGTGGGATGACTACAGCATCAGGCCACACACGACTGTATTTAAAAGAAAGGGACAGCGACAGAGCACAATCAAGGAGGCATTGAAAGAATGAAGAAGAGACAAATGACTGACTGACAGGCAGTAGTAGGTGACACGTTTCTTTTTCTTTCCTTATCCCTTCCTGTTTGGCTTTATTAGTTTAGGTGCTGAGAATGGAACCTAGGGCTTCACACATGCTAAGCACTACTTACTCATGTTGCCAAACTACATCCCCAGCTTCCTAGCTTTAGCTAAACTAGCCTTCCCCCAAACGCAGTTGTGCACCAACATAAGTCCGACTGGGACAGAGCTTTGGTTGGTTGACCTCAGGCAAATTACTATCTCTGGACCTCAGCTCTTCACCTACAAAATGAGGGTCATGCCTGGTCTACCTAGTGAGTGCCAGGCCAGCTGGGGCTACAGGGAGACCCTGTCTTAAAAACAACAAAAACAGGGGCTGGAGAGATGGCTCAGCAGTTAAGAACACTGGCTGTTCTTGCAGAAGACCCGGGTTCGAATCCCAGCACCCACATGGCAGCTAACAACTGTCCATAACTCCAGTCCCAGGGGATCCGACATCCTTCTCTGACCTCCTAGGGCTTTGCAGGACATGGGTGCACTTACCTACATGCAGGCAATACATGCATACACATTAAATAAATAAATACTAAATAAGTTTAGAAAAACCCAAAAACAAATAAACAAAAAACAAAGTGAGAGTCAGCTGGACATGGCGGCTCATGCCTTTAATCCCAGCACTTGGGAGGCAGAGGCAGAGTAGGTTCTCTCCTTGCATACGTGGAGTCGGGGATCAAACTCAAATCCTCAGGTTTGACTGCAAATGCATTTAACCACTGAGTCATCTAGCTGGTCCTAAAAAAATGAACTTAAAATATATAGCATATATATATTATTATTTTTATTTTATGTGTATGAGTGTATTGCCTATGTAAATGAACCTGTGTCATGCAGTGCCTACAGAGGTCAGAAGAAAACACTGAGCTGTTATCTGCCATGTAGATGCTGAAAATTGAACCTGGGTCCTGCAAGAGCAAGCCAGTGCTCTTAACTGCTGAGCCATCTCTCCAGCTCCCAGAAAATTGCATTTTTATGGCTAGTTGAGGCCCAGCTACCAAGAACTCGCAAAAAATGTCCTCTTCATTATGGTCTACTTCACAGAGTTATGAAATGAATCTGCCAATTGTCTAGTTCATTTGAGTATTTCTTTTTTTGGGGGGGGTCTTTTTGAGATAGGGTCTCTCTGTAGCCCCAGCAGGCCTAGAACTCACTGTGTAGACCAGGCTGGCCTTGAACTCACAGAGACCCATCTGCTTCTGGCTCTAGAGTACTGGGATTAAAGGCGTGAGCTACCACACCCAGCTCATTTGAGTATTATAAATTTTAAGTACCTGCTAAATGTTCAAACAAAACAAAACACCACCAAAACAGCTATAAAAGTTTAGGGGCAGGTAGGAGATGTAGCTCAGTTGGTAGAATGCTTACCTAGCATGTATAATCATGTTCAGTCCCCAGCACCACATAAAACAAGTATTTGGTACACACCTGTAATCCCAGCACTCAGGAGGTTGAGGCAAGAGGACCAAAGTCAGGGTCATCCTTGGCTACATAGCAAGTTTTAGTACAGTCTAGAACACATGACACCCTGTCTGAAAAAAAGAAAAAAAAGTAAAGAGGTGGGGAAATGGTGCAGTGGGAAAGAGTACTCTGAAAGCATGAGGACCTGAGTTCAAATCCTTAATACCCACATAAAAGCTGGGCCATGAGGGCCTGTAAACCTCAGTGCTACAGGAGTGAGGTGGTGATGGGGGGTGATGATAGAGACAGACAGATCCCAGGAGCTGATGGTCAGCCAGCCTAGTTAAAATGGTGGATTTCAACAGCGAGAGAGACTCTGTCTCAAGGAACCATTGTAGAGTGATAAGAAGACACTTGATACCATCCTCTGGCCTCCACTTGTGCCAACATTTGTGCATGTACCTGAACACATATGTGTGTACATGCATATAGCGCACACACTACAAACCACACACACACACACACACATACACACACACACACACACACTAAAAACAGTATATAAAAAGAAAAAGTTTAGGGGTAAGGTGTGTGTGTGTGTGTGTGTGTGCAGGTCAGAGGTTGATGTGGGCTATCATTCCTCAGGTACCTTCTACCTTATTTATTTATTTTTTGGTCTTTTTGAGACAGGGTCTCCCAGTAGCCCCAGCTGGCCTGGAACTCTCAGAGATCTGCTTGCCTCTGCCTCCTGAGTGCTGGGATTAAAGGTGTGTGCCACCACACCTGGCTTGACCACCTTATTTTTTTGAGACAAGGTCTCTCACTGAGTCTGGAGTTCACAATTTGGTTAGCCTGGCTGGCTAGTCAACCCCAGGAATTTTCTTGTTTTCCCCTCCCCATCGCTGGGATTGCAGGTGTACAATCCCACACTTAGGTTTTTATGTGGGTACTAGGGAGCTAACTCAGATACAATGATCCTGTCACGTACCCCAAAACTCCTCTGCTGGCTCTGGAGCATGTTCTAAATGCTTGTTTGTAAAATTCTTCAGAGCCTGGCTTCAAGTGAATCTTGCTACTTTGCTGGGTCATTACCAGCTGAGCTAAACTGGCCACACAATTTCTTTTCTGTTGGGGTTGTGCTTTCTCAGCTGCTCATGCCCCCCTTGTTTGAGACGGCCCTCTGTGGCTTGTTACATGTCACCCTGAATGTTGTCTGAAAACCCCTTTGTCCTCACCAGCCATCCACTTCAGAAATGGTAGTGTTGTTTTGAGACAGGGTTTGGGATGCCATATAGAATAAAGCTATGATTGTGTGAAAGACCAGAGGAGGATAAGCAGCTAATACAAACATCAAGAGGACCTAAGCACATGCTGTACCAGGGGAGAAAATGGGACAATGCCTTGTTGAGGCAGCTTTGTTCTGAGGACTGCATACTCACATGCAGTCCTGACAGTCTTGTTGGTAGGTTTACAGCGTTCCCATTTGACAAAGCTACTAAAGTGTGGGGCTCAAGGCCCTATTTCCCAATAGGTGCCAGGCTACATGCCTACCATTCTTTGTGGATGGGGAAGGCCCCATGCACTTGTATACACAAAACCCAGCTTTTGCTCCATTGGGAAAGAGATTATTCTGAGCCAAATATGAGTGACCACAGCCCAGGAACTTGGGTTCAGCGTGCTTTGAATGACATGTTTTACTATGGAAGTTTTAAGTGATTTTTTTTATAGTCACAGAACAAGAGAAGGTCATAAATCAATGTGTTTACCAAATATATTAGTGGGGGCATCAGGAAGGCAGGTTATAGGAAAGGGGTGTACATTTCTGCTCTAGGGTTTCAGATGCTCTTTGATGACAGTTTTAGCTTGTGGAAGCTAGTGGTCTGCTAAGTTAATACAGTCTAAAGATTTTTACCTGACAGTCAAAAAAGGCTATTTGGTCAGATACAGAGGTTGGTAATAAATGGCTATTAAGAGGACTCCAGACAAAGTTAATTTTGGCTCTCAATCTGTAATATTCCAACTTTTATAGTGCAAAGTTCTAATCAATTAGTGTACAGATTCTTTAACACAGATACAGCTTTTCCAGGGAAGTGCAGTTCAAAGATATTTTGGGGTTGTAGTGACACACTAGGGACTACTCACAACCCCTTGCTCAGAACTCTGCCCTAGCAATCCAAGTTTCCCTCCATAAATCCAATCAAGACCACAACTTTTTGCTCTGATAAACATCACATGTTTCTTCCCCACCACTTGCTGCTTTCAGTAGATGCACAGTCACATGCTCTGGGACTTAATTATTTCAGTGACAATTTCTCACTACAAGGAACACTGAGATGCAAGAGGAAATGGTGAATATGAACAGGCAGGCCTGGGCTAAAAATGAATGGTGGAAACTTTCTACCAAAAATATTTTCTGTAGTTTGTTTTCTTTAGTTTTGATGACTACCCTCTAGATCATTGTGGCCAGATGCCTCTGACAGACCAGGAAATTGGGAAGTAAATAAAGAAACTTTCATATGGCCTTTTAGGAATTCTGGTTCTCTTCTCTTCCCTCTCTTCCTCTCTTTCTCCCTCTCTCCCTCCCTCCTTCCTTCCCTCTTTTGCTCCTGTCTTTCGTTCTTTCCTTCTTTCTCTCAATCCCTCCCACCCAGTAGAAGCATAGAAAGGTGGCATTCTGACTCAAATTAAAAAAATGGAGTTTGGAATGAAGCATATTTATTCAAGACTATTCTGTGATTGTTATTTCATAAAAATAGTAAAGAAAGTTGGGCATGGTAGCGCACACCTTTAATCCCAGCTCAGAGGCAGAGGCAGGCGTATCTCTGTGAATTCAAGGCCAGCCTGGTCTAGTAGCGAGTTCTGAGGCCAGCTAGGGCTACAGGGAAACCCTGTCTCAAAAATACAAACAACAACAACAAAAAAGTTGGAATATTACAGATTGAGAGCCAAAATTATCTTTGACTATCTTGTATCCTTTAAATAACCATTTATTATCAACCTCTGTATCTGACCTAATAGCCTTTTTTGACTGTCAGGTAAAATCTTTAGACTTCTACCAGCTGAGCTATGTCATTGGACCCCCCCCCCGTGGAATTTTTTAAAAAATATTTTATTTATTATTTTTATGTGTATGTGTGTATTGCCTACATGTAGGTAAGTGCACCCATGTCATGCAATGCTTACGGAGGTCAGAAGGCTGTTGGATCCCCCAAGACTGTAGTTACAGACAGCTGTTAGCTGCCATATGGGTGCCGGGATTCAAAGCCGGGTTTTCTGCAAGAACAACCAGTGTTCTTAACCACGGAGCCATCTCTCCAGCCCCATAGGCAGCTTTTGAATACAAAAGGAGTGGCAATTTTTTCCAACTCAGAGGACCAGACCTCAGCATTCCTGCAAGGTAGAGGCAGCATTTGAAATTGTTGCCTGTGCCCTCTCAATCCTATATTTCCCAACCAAGGTAGACCCCTGTGAAAGAGATAAAAGACAATAGCTACAGGACTAAGGGTCCAACCCTTTGGATTATACAAGAAAAAGTCAGGTTTATTGACACTAGATTATTGTCAGGTATTTTGGGTCGGCTTCAACTCTGCATTCTCCCTTGTTTTGTTTTTAGAGAAAACAGTGCGGCAGATAGAGCCCTTTGTGAACCCCAATGTCAAGATCTGTCACTATTTTTTAGCAGGCAAAACTGTGCAAACCTAAGGAGTTGGGGAATGGGGTGAAAAGGTTTCCACAGCAAGTCACAGTACTCGTGTCTTTGCTAGAAGGGCGAATGACCCTCTACTTGGCCTTAGAAACAGACGCTCCAGGGATAAGTAAGCGGATAAAAGAGAATGTACATTCCAAAGATTGAAAGTAAAGCCGTGACTATCTCCACCACGCCAGTAAATAAAAATTGAGAATCCAGCTCGGCCCAAGGCCAGGAGAGGAAGCATAAATGTGTCAAAAATAACACGAAACTCACTGTTCTTGCAGAAGGCTGTTTGGCTAAGTGTGAGCTTAAGGGCCATAAATCATTTGTAGCACACTCTATTTACAGATGCTCACGCTTCTGAGGTTTTACCTTACATAAACCCAGCTTAGCTCAGAAGACAGTATAGGGACCTTAGAATGGATTTGCAGAAAATCCTACACTGCCTCTTTTTTGTTTTTTAGACAGGGTCTCACTGTGTAACCCTGACTGGCGTAGAATTCACTAGGCAGACCCAGCTGGCCTGGAACTCACAGAGATCCACCTGCCTCTGCCCGCAGAGTCCTGCCCACCCCTCTTCTATTTTAGGTTCCCCACCGGAAGTTCTTCAGCTCCTCTGAGCCACATAACCCTTCATGTTACTATAATATACACCTTAATTTGATTTTGAGTTCTTTCTGCACGTGTCTTAGGGGTAGGAGACGCTGACTCACAAGCATGCCGCCCCCAACACCCTTAGTCGCAATGCTACAGTCTTTGCGAGCACTTCCTGCCGCGCGGTAGGCGGGGAAGACGGGCGGAGCTACCGCCTCCATCAAGCCCCGCCCCACCCCGCCCTCGATGGCCCCGCCCCCTCCCTGACTGCCAAGGCACCGCGGGGGCGGGGCCTCGAGCGGTGGGTGGGCGGCGTGGCGCTGCGGGCTGGGCGCTGGGGCCAAGGTACCGGGTAAGGCGGCGGGTTCTCGTGCGGAGCAGCGGCTGGGGAAAGCCCAGCGTCGCACGCAGGAGGAGGACCGGGAGGCGGTGGTTCCCGCCCGGCTGTACAGGGCCTCGGACTGAGCGGCGGCGGAGCGGGGCCTGGTCCGCGGCCGGGTGCGGGAGAACGCGGCGGCGCGTCCCTAGCGCTGCGCGCCATGGCGGGCGGACCCCCTAAGGCCCTGCCGTCCACCGGGCCTCATTCCCTGCGCGACATGCCGCACCCGCTGGCCGGCTCAAGCAGCGAGGAGGCCGTGGGCGGCGACAGTACGCCCAGCCCGGACCTGCTGATGGCCCGCAGCTTCGGTGACAAGGTGGGCGCTCGGGGCTGGGGACTTGGGCGCTCATTTCCCCTGGGGCGGGGCGGGCAGGATGGTGGACCCAGAGCCACCCCGGGCACCCAGCCTCGCCCACCCTGGCTCCTGCCCGGCGTACCGGCTCTGCCTCTAGAGCCCTCGGCAGGAGCGTGTCCTTTTTGCTGCCCCGCGGGGTCGCAGCTGCAGGAGGAGCGGCCGGAGGGGATGGGCTTCTCCGGCTGAGACCCGCCCCGAGCGCGGGTGACAGCTGGTGGGGAGGGGTCCTGTCCTGCTGCTGGGGCGGGAGGCGTGTGCTGCAGTGCTCAGCACCCCTGTCCCGGAAAGGGGGCGGGTGTCCAATGTTCCTCCAGGTGCATTCCTGCAACCGAGCTGCAGAATAACTTGTAGCGCCTCCAGTTTCCCGGGACTGCAAAGAAGCAAGAGTTAATGGTTAATGGCTTTCCGGGGTGGAACTGAGCTGCTTGGTCTTCTTTCCCCTGTCGGTCATGTGGGGAGTGATCTTTGTTTAGGTTTGCTGTTTGCCCTGAGGAGTCACCTGACTCAGACCTCTGTGGTGGCGGGAGGAGAGTCTCCCTGTGGTTTTTCTGTCTGGGGCTTCGTTCACCTATAGCGGACCACACAGTTTAAACCTAAACCAAACCTGGCCGAGGCTGGTTTTGTGGTTGAAGGAAAGAGCGCTCGCCCTTTGACCTTTTTTGTGCAGGTGGAGGCTCCTGATCTCAGAGCTGCCTGACCCTCCTGCTGCTTTGAGACACGTTGGAGTCCAGGGAGGGGGCAGAAGCGCATCTCCCCTGCCCCCATCTCCGGTTCAGCTGTGACCAGGATTTGAGCCACGGTGGTATGAGAGATCCTGCAGTCACTCAGTCTTGAGCTGTAGACATTCCAATTGTCCTTAGCACTTGTGATCAGGATTTATTCATCTTCCTACAATCCTAAACGAATTCCTCCTTTTCCCAATATTGATGGAATCAGGAGCCAACTTCTCCCCAGATATAGAAGGGTGTGTGATAGGGTAACAATGAGTTTGTGAGAGTATGGCTTGCAGACCATGTCAGAAGTCCCTGTGCACTCAGAATGGCTAGGGAATGGAGAGGATTTTTAAAGCAGTAGGAAGAAGATAATGCAAACTAATGAAACCAGTGGATTGAACAGCTCAAAATGTGTGTGCGCCTGCATGCATTGCCTGTACCACTGTGGTTATTGCTTTTTATTTTATAGATTTTTTTGTTTTTGAGACAGGGTCTCCCTGTAGCCCCAGCTGGCCTGGAACTCACTATGTAGACCATGCTGGCCTTGAACTCACAGAGATTGGCTTGCTTCTGCCTCCCGAGTGCTGGGATTAAAGTTGTGCACCACCATATTCAGGTATTTTATAGATTTTTTTAAATCTTTTTAAGACAGGGTCTCTCTATAGCCCCAGCTGTCCTGGAACTCACTATGTGGACCAGGCTGGCCTTGAACTCACAGAGATCCACCTGCCTCTGCCTCCCTGAGTGCTGGGATTAAAGGCGCGCGCCACCATGCCTGGTGTATTTTATGGATTTTTAACTATATGAAAACATGCAGTTTGCAAATCCCTTTCTTATATTTGACATTCAAAAAGTAATTGTTGAATGGCTGAATAAATAGTCGGTTGCTTTCTTATTAGCAGAGAAATTGATTTTAAATGGATGTAGAATGGGAACTAAAGTTAAACCTTCCATTGCTATCTCAATTCTGTGTAGCAAAGTGAATTAGTTACCTACTGCTGTGTAACAAATTGCTCTAGAATGGAGCAACTGAAAATAGTGTCTCTAGGTCAAGGAATTGGGGTGGTTCTGACACAGGCCTTTAGGAAGCTGCAGTCCTCTGAAGGCTGGATTGGGAGGGATTTGAGCTTGCTTTCATGTGGTTCTCCACAGGCTCTTCAACGAGGTGACTGGTTTCTGTGAGAGAAAGTGATCCAAGAAAAACCCAAGACTCCAGCCATCCCTATATGGCAAGTGCTCTATTACTGAGCTATAGGAGTGTTTTGCCTGCACGTATGTAAGTGCACCTGTGTTGTGCAATGCCTGCAGAGGCCAGAGAGTGTTGAATCTCCTGGAACTAGAATTATGGACATTGTTGGTCACTATGTGGGTCTTTTGCAAGAGCAGCCAGTGCTCTTAACCATCGAATCATCACTCTAGCCCCTCTTGGATAATTCTTGATTCAGAAGTGTAGCTGCTTTAGTAATAAGTATTTGGATGATAAATGCTTGGTACCACTAAGATCTAGTTGGTTGGCAGGAAGTGTGCCCATGTCTAATTTCTGTTGGTTTTCTCCGCAGGATCCATTCTTTGAGAGAGACAATCTTGAAGGCACTATTATTAATTATTGAACATTTAATAAGTCTCCTAACAGCTCTGGGGGAGTATCTAGATGGCACCAGTCTCAAGGGCCTGATTTATAGTAAGCCACTTTTCCTTAGAGACTGTGCATTGTAGTGCTTTCTCTGATTGGGAGTAACATTTTCTTGGGTTTTGGCATACATCTGTTCTCATAAAATATTTGAAAAGATTTGTTTTTATTTCTCTGTGTGAGTCTATGCCACATGTGTATGGGTGTTCCTGTAGGCCAGAAGAGGGTGTGGATCCCTTAAAGCTGGAGTGGTTGGTATAAGCCTCCTGATATAGGTGCTGGGAACCAAACTCCTGTCCTCTGAAGAGCAGGAAGTGCTCTTACCTGCTGAGCCATCTCTCTAGCCCCTCTCAATTTTTGTAGAGAGAAGCTAGCAAGCAGCAGATTGTGAGGACAGTGGAAGAAAACCTTTTGCCCCTCTTTACCTTGCCTCAGTGGCCTCAGTGTCACTGGAGGACAGGAGGTAAAGTCAGGTGCTTTGGTCTGTCTTTTGAGAAGAGACCTGTTTTCTTGCCTCTTTGGATATTGAGGTTTTCATCCCAGATGACAGGGATTGATTCAGGATTGGTTCTGGGTAAAGGGAATGAAGCTCTAAAAGACTGAAAATAGTACTAGGTTATTGCACAGAAGGGAATTGCTTTCTGTGACTCAGGATGGTGTCATCAACACCATCCTTGCATCATGGTCCAGCTGAGGTTTCGAAATGGCCTCTTTGGTGCTGGAGTGGGAAAGAACAAATGCATTAGATTCACTGTCCATCAGCTTCTCAAATCATTGAAACTGGTGAGGAAGAATTCTTCCTGCCTACCAGGGGCTAGAAGGGTTGGCTCTTCTATGCCATCCAAACCCACCAGGCCTTCTATTGCTTCATCTTTCCTCTTCATCTAAAATGTAAATAAACCATTTGAACTATTTTTTAACCTCTCTCTCTCTCTCTCTCTCTCTCTCTCTCTCTCTCTCTCTATCTATCTATATATATATATATGTATATAAAACCTGAGCAGTTTCTTCTGTGACTCAGCCTCCTACTTGTGTGCCCAGTCTGTGGTTAACATCTCCCCCCACATCCCCAGCCTCTTCAGCAAACTCTTCTACCTACTTCCTGCCCCCTTAGGTCACCTAGGCTTCCTCAAAGTCTTCAGAAGGGAGGTATCTTTTCTTCCTACATTCCATATGTCAGGAATGGAAATCAGATCCTCCCCTTTCATCCTTGATTTGTCTTTAAAAAAATTTTTATGTGCATGTGTGGTATTAGGTACATGTTTGTGTGTGCACGTATATGTGCAGAGGCCAGAGATCGACATCTTGTGTCTTCTTCAATCATGTTTCATCTTACATTTTGAGACAGGGTCTCTTGGTGAACCTAGAGCTTACCTGTTTGCTAGACTGGCTGACCAACCAGCCCCAAAGATTCTCCTTTCCTGCCCCTTTGCTTGTGTTGCAGACATGTATGAATGTATGTTTGTACCCAGTCTTTTTTTTTTGGTCTTTTTGAGGCAGGGTCTCCCTGTAGCTCCAGCCGGCCTGGAACTTGCTGTATAGACCAGGGTAGCCTTGATCTCACAGAGGTTCTGCCTCTGCCTCCTGGGTGCTAGGATTAAATGTGTATGTCACCATGCCTGGCAAGAACCCAGGATTATTGACTAAATCAGCAAAAGACCCCTGCCCTCATGAACAAGTATATGCTCGCTGTATTATGTGCTAGCAGATGCTTTGGAAGGAAGAAAGTAGAGTGGACAGGGACTTCAGGGTCACTGGCCATGGGGAGTGGGATTTGGGTAGGCCTTGCTGAGAATTTGAGACTTGAGCAGACTTGATTGAGGGAGGTAGCTGGTGGATGACTGCAGGTAAGTGTCAGGTGGAGAGCATAGCTGCGCAGAACACACACACCAGGTGAGGCCAGTGGCAGGGTCAGAGTGAGCAAAGAGGAGTCACAAGCTAAGGGAAGGGAGGAGACAAAATTGAGTTATCCTGGAAGGGCCCCTGGTGAGGACTTTAGTCTTTGAGTGCCATGGGGACATCTCCTCAAGAGAGCAGGAGGAGGGCAAGGCTGAACTGGGGCTAGAAAAGAGCACACCGACTGTTGAATTGAGAATTCCTTATTTGAACCACTGTATTAGGATTCTTGCACGTGTGTGTGTGTGTGTGTATATGTTTTATTTATTATTTTTATGTGTACGAGTGATTGCCTGCATGTATGTGAGCGTGTCCTGCAATGCCTTGGAGGTTAGATTCTCCTGGAACTAGAGTTAAGGATGGTTCGTAACTGCCATGTGGGTGCTGGGAATTGAACCCGGGTCCTCTGAAAGAGCAGTCAGTGCTCTTAACCACTGAGCCATCTCTCCAGATCCGTATTACTAATATTTTTTAAAGTCCCTCTGTGCTTAAGAAGGAAGGGATGTCTTCCAAAGTAAATTGGGCTGGGTGTGGTGGCACATGCCTTAAATTCCAGCACTTGGGAGGCAGAAGCAGGTGGAGCTCTGTGAGTTCCGGGCCAGTTGGGGCTACAGGGAGATCCAAAAAGAAAAAAGAAAAGTAAATTGGGACAGGGGAGTTAGCTCAGAGGAGCACTTACCTACCTTGCATGAGGTTTGCATCCCTACCTCCCCTCCCCCAGGAGAGAACAATGTAAAATCAGAGTGTTTCTGCTGGGCTTTGATCCCAGCACTCTGGAGGTAGAAGCAGGAGGATCTCTGAGAGTTTAGTGCCAGACAGTTCTACACAGTGACACCCTGACTCAAAAAATGAATGTTAGGACAAGGAGGAAGCAGCCAGGTGTGGTGGTGCTTACCTTTAATCCTAGCACTTGGGAGGCAGAGGCTGGTGGATCTCTGTGAGTTCCAGGCCAGCTTGGTCTACATAGCAAGTTTCAGGCCAGCTGGGGCTACAGGGAAATCCTGTCTCCAAAAAGCCCCCCCCCCCAAAAAAAAAAAACAAGCAGGAAGCAATAATGTTCAGCGCAGACTACCACTACTTTTTCTTTGCTTCCCCTCCCCCCGGCCCCAGTGTATGTATGTATGTATGATGCGTGTGTGTGTGCGTGTGTTCATGTGTTTGTCAGGTCACCAATAGGTATCTTTCTAAGTCATTTTAAAAAAAAAATTTTATTTATTTATTTTTATTTTATGTGTACAAGTGTTATGCATGCATGTAAGTGCACCTGTGTAGTGCAGTGCCTGTAGAGGACAGAAGAGGGCATCAGATCCTCTGGAACTGGAGTTTCAGATGGTTGTTAGCAGTCATGTGGGTGTGGGAATCGAACCTGGGTCTTCAAAAGAAGAGCCAGTGTTCTTAACTGCTGAGCCATCTCTCCAGCCCTTCAATTACTTTTTTGAGATAGTTTCTTTCACTGAACCTGGAGCTCACTGATTTGGCTAGACTGGTTGGCTGGTGGGCTGTCTGCCAGTCTCCATCCCTGCCACCTCCAGCATGGCAGATGGGGTGGTGGTGGTGGTGATTACCGACCCTGCTGCTGTGCCTGGCTTTTAAGTGGGTGCTGGGAATCTGAACTCAGGTCCTCATGCTTGCACAGCGAGCACTTTACTGATTGAGTCATCTCCCTTGTCCCCTACTTTTTTCTTTTTAAAACTTAGGATTAGGAGTATTAGTATTTGGTGGAGTTGGGGATCAGACTCAGGGCCTTGCTTATGCTAAGCAATCATTCTACCACCGAGCTATACCCTCCAGCCTGTTTTCTGTCATTCAATGTTTTTTACTATCATTCCTTAAAATCTGTAGACCCCAAGTGACTGCCTTTTCAAATCATGACTTCATCTTGGGGGGAAACTCAGCTGTCTGCATCACTGACCTATCTCCAAAACTCCTTGACCTTTGTTTTTTTAAAAAAAATTGAGCACTGACTGTTCTTGCAGAGGACCCGGGTTTGATTCCCAGAACCCACATGGTGGCTCTGAACCATCCTTAACTCCAGTTCCAGGGGAATCCGAAGCCCTCTTCTGACCTCCTCAGCATTGCACGACACGGGTGCACTCATATACATGCAGGCAACACACTCATACACATAAAATAAAAATAATAAGTAAAATATTTTTTAAAAATTAACTTGTTTTTTAATGTTTTATTTTTATGTGTCAAGTTACTAACTTTATAGACATACACAGGCACCAGGGATCCAAGTGCAACCGATTATGACTAGAAATAATCAGATATATACAGATTAGAGATGCATGCATCAACATCTCAGTGTTAGTAACAAAAACAGTGAGTCTTTCTGCAAGGAACAATATATTCTAAAATGAAATGGAGATCTTTTTTAAACGTTAAAAACTTATTCAATTTTATG
>NW_008336359.1:2073528-2107045 GCF_000622305.1 Nannospalax galili
GCCACTTTTGAAGAGATGTACTCTTGCTCTGGAGTGTGTTACTGAATATGTTAAATCTGTAATGAAATGCTTCTTCTAATCATATAGTTATTAAAATTTTTAAAAAATGATTAAAAACACTTGTTTTTTAATGTTTTATTTTTTATTTTATGTGTCGTTACTGTCCCCTGACATTCCTCCAAATTTCTTATAAGGCATTATTTGTGTAGATATGAACACTTACATGCTTGCACATACCTGCATGGATATGAAGAAAACATGCAGTGCGTCCATGCCATCTAATGTCCATGGAGGTTAGAAGAGAGTGTCCAGCTCTCTGGAACTGGAGTGGTTAGCCGCCATGTGTGTGCTGGGAACTGAACCTGGGTCCTCTGCAAGAGCAGCCAGTGTTCTTAACCTCTGAGCCATCTCTCCATCCCCCCCAACCCCCCCCCCTTTTTTGAACAAGGTCTCACTGTATAACCTGATCAGCCTAGAGCTCATTATGTAGGCCAGGCTGGCCTGGAATTCAGAGACATTCGCTTGCCTCTGCCCCCAAATGCTGGGATTAAAGCCTCACTGATCTACTTAAAATAACAAAAAAAGCCAACTCTAATCACCACCTTTTTTATAGTTCATTGGCCCCATCCTTGATAATAGTTAGAACCATTCTAGTGCTGAAGTAATCCCAATTAGATTTTGTTTTAGGTAAACAATGTGATGATGTGGGGTACAAGCATATAGTAAAAAGTCTATTATAGTGAAGCAAATTTAGATTGATTCAGAGTCTTGGCTGTAGTCAATGTTGTTGCAGTGAACCGGGGAGTACAGGTGCATGCTTTTAATCCCAGCACTAGGGAGGTAGAGGCAGGTGAGACCTGGTCTGAAGAAAGGGGGTGGGGTTCATTGGCTTGGGTAGGGTGTATGAATAGAAAAGGGATCGTTGAATCATGTGGTAGTTCTGCTTTTAATTTCTTTAGAAATCTTCATACTGTTCTAGAATTACTGTACCAATCTACATTTCTACCAGCAGTGTGTAAGAGTTCCTTATCTCTGGGCTGGAGAGATGGCTCAGTGGTTAAGAGCACTGATGCTCTTGCAGAGGACCTGGCTTCGATTCCCAGCACCCACATGGCAGCTATGAACCATCCTTAACTCCAGTTCCAGGGGAATCCGAAGCCTTCTTCTGACCTCCATGACATTGTACGACACGGGTGCACTCACACACATGCAGGCAATACAGTCGTACACATAAAATAAAAATAATAAATGTTAAAAACAAGAGTTCCTTATCTCCATAGATATCTACTGTCTTCTCTTATCCTTAGCTTCCTGTTCCTCCCATCTCTGAATCAGTAATAACATACTACAGTGGTTCTCCAATCTCTTGTTCTCCCCTTGACCCTTTTATTTTTAGTGTTTGTCCCCTCCCATAAAATAGGGAGTGAACCTAGGGCCTGACATGTGCTGGGCAAGTGTTGAACTACTGCTCTGCATCATTTTGTTGTTGTTGTTGTTGTTGTTTATTTAAGACAAAGTGCCATATAGCTCATGCTGGCGTCAGACTCGCTGTGCAGCTTCAAATACTCTTGAATGTCTGGTCCTCCTGTTTTCCACCTCACAAGTGTTGGAATTACAGGGGTATGCCACTATGTACAGCTTATGGGTGCTGGGGATTGAACCCAGGACCTTCTGCATGCTAGGCAAGCACTCTGTTGCTGAACTCCATCCCCAGCCCCCTTGACTGCTTTCAATGGTGAGGTCCATCTCATCCACTACTCCCTCCTTTACTCGGTTTCCTTGCTTACCTCCATCTGGATCATGCCATTTGTCCATGTCTTTCCCCTGGGCCCAGCGTGCAGAGGCACCTAGAGCATTGCTGCCAATGCATTCACAGCTTCTGACCACAGCTGGGGTCTGGTGGTGCCAAGTTGTCCTTTGTTTCCACAGCAGGCCCTCACTTGCCCAGTGGCTGATCTCAAGCTTTCCACTGCTCCTCACACCTTGCTGCCTTTACCTTCCCATTCTGCTGATGACCTCATTCTCCATGTTGGAAGTCAGAGAGGCCACCAGAAAAGAACCTCTTTTCACCAAATTACGGACTCTGAATTTATAACCCTCCTTCCTTTCTTGCCCCTGATCTAGTAGAGGAGTTGTAAGGCCAACCCTGTGTCATCCACCCTTTCTCATCCCTTAGAGATCCCCTTTTTCACCTGAGTTGGCGCAGGCTCCCTCCTCTATGGTTTGGATATGGTTTGTTTCTCCCCATCCTCCAAAATTCACGTGTTGAGAACTTGGCTTCCAGAGTGGTGGTTTTGGGAGGTGGTATGAGCTTCAAGAGCTGGGTGGCTAGGGAGACCCCTGCCTTTGGAAGAGATTGTGGAACCCCAGTTTGTCACTGTTTCCTACAGATGTGACAACTGAGCTGATACAGACTGTATGCTCCCTGAGCCTCCAAAACCTCAGCTAAATAAAGCTTTCTGTGTATGTGTGTATATGTGCATGTGTGCACCTGTGTGTGTTCCTGTGTGTGTGTGCTTGAGCCTGTGCCTGTGCCTGCCTGTGTGTGCTGGACATTGACCCCCAGAGCCTAGCACATGCATGTAGTCTACCACTGCTTAAATCTTTTCTCTTGATAAAATTAGTTTCAGAAATTTCTTTGTAGTAACACAAAGTTGGCACCGACACTCTCCCAACTGGCTCATTTCCATCTCTATCTGAGCATGCTAGAAGAGTTAAGAGAATTCTGCTGCTGGTGGTCTTTCCTTCCATTTCATGTCCACTGTTTATGTATGTATGTATGCATGCATATATGTGTGTAGACTTTTAAACTGTTTTTCAAAAATTTAGAAGGAAGGTGTGCTGTTGTCTTCTACTTGCTAACCTCTGACTTACTCTTGAGCCACCTGTTACCTGGTTTCTGACTTAGCTATTCTGGAGTCCCTCCTGACTTCCGTATTGCTAAATCCAGTAGATGTTTCCCGGTCCTTATCTCACCTGGCCCTTGGCAGGTACCACCTGATCCTGTTGAGCACCCTCCTGCTTGAAGCACTTGCCCTTGGCTTCCTGTGTTAGGTTGTGCTTTAGTGCCAGGGCGGCTGGATTTGAATCTCAGCTCCACTAATTATGGTCTTGTAACAGCAGCTAATTTAACTTCTCTGAGCTTGTTTCCTCATTTGGAATAAGAGGGTAATGCAAAGACCTACATCCCTGGGTTGATGTGAGATCCACTGTGTTCAAGGTAGAGTGGTGAGGTGAGATAGTTGCTCTCATTCCTTGATGCTCCTCTCCATGTGCTCTTTCTGCATTTTTATATATTCATTTACAACTTGTTTATCTGTTGTGGTCCAATCAAGGATCAAAAAGCACTGAAAATACTTTACTCTGAGAGACTCAAGTACAAGGAATTAGTTGCCCAGGTGATGGGAAACCTGAGGAGCCAAGCAGGAGATGATGAGGTCACCCAGAGAGTGGCAATAAGCTGTCCCCCTCAGGCTGGAGAGTCAGTGGAGTATGTGTAGAACCCTGGAACTAGTGTGGCAACAGAGCTCTCTGCCTACAGCTGTGGCCACCAAGGCTTGCATAGGAAGCAGCCCAGCCAGCTGCATTCCCAAGCAGAGGAGAGGGCTGGGGAGAGGCTTTGACCTCTCTCTGCATCCTGCCTCTGGTTTCTCCTCAGTGTCTTCTGCTGATCAAAATATGATCCTTAGTGGAATGGTGATCCTGGGGGAGCCCACCAATCTTTCCTGAGATTTGTTAGATGCTGGAGAAAATCTGTATTATATTGGAGCCAGTTGTTTCCCACAATGCACAGGGTGCCTGCCTAAGAATAAAGCCAGAAAGGGAAGTAAGCTAGGAGAGGAAGAGAGGTAAAGTCATTTGAATTCTGGAGCCAGCTGGGTCAGCACTTCCTGGTTGCAGGAGGCGATTCTTTTCTGCCGACACTGCTTAAAACCGAAAAAAATTTTTTTAACCTTAAACTATGAAGTGAAAATTGAGTTTCACTTGGGGAATGTTGAGAAGGGGGCGTATACTTCTTAACTGGTCAGTCCCATTATTTGAGATTTTTGTGTGTTGTCTGCAAATGGGCTTAGGTGGAAGAGATTGTGTGTTTGCCTGGTCCTTGAGGCTTAAGGAGGCTTTTAGGAATGAGGTGGGGAGATGAGGAAGGCTCTGGTGGAGAAAGTAACTTAGAAAGTAGCTTGAGCAAAGCTTCTGAAGTTGGAAAGAATTGTGCTCAGAGTCGGAGGACTGAGAGTCAAGAGCAAATGAGTGGATTTTGAGCATCTCCAGATGGGGGCCAGTGAGAGGCATGGGTAGACAAGGCAGAAGGGCCTGAGAGCCTTTCTGTTCTGTGATATGGACGTTAGTTTTTTTTTTTTTTTTTTTTTTGTGGTTTACAGTTGAATTAATACAGTTATACAATATTGTACTTAGTAGAAACCCTATAAGACATAAAATTGAATGAGGTTTTAACATTTAAAAAAGATCTCCATTTCATTATTAAAATACACATTTTTTTTTTTTTCTTGTGTGTGTGTGTGTGTGTGTGTGTGGGTGTGTGTGTGTGTGTGTGTGTTTTGGTACTAGCCAGCCTTAGAGGATTGCTTAGGCAGGGAATACATGGTTGTTGAGGCAGAAAATATGTGCTCAGTGCCTGGGATAGAGAGAAACTGGTATCAAAAGAGGTCATGTAGGAAGGAATTAGCCTGGCTGAGTTTGGAATTGTTGCCCTGGAAAGAAGGGTTGAGAAATGTATGGAGTGAGAACTGTCTTCCCAGTGCTAGGGACAGATGCCGATTGGAAGTGAGGGCACCAGTGATGGGTACAGATGATTAGAATTTGGTGTTAAGTCAGTTCAAGACAAAGGTTTTCCAAAGCGCATTGTTGAAAACCTGCTCAAAAGAATGCTGCCCTAGGAAGCTTTTTATTCAGATGTGCAGCCCCCACAGATCTGACTAGAGATGAGAGTGCAAGATGAAGTGGAGGTCAGAATTTAGGCACAGTGTTATCCAGAGTTCAAAGCCAGCCTGGGCTACCCAGCAAGTACCAGACCAGGTAGGGATACGTAGCAAGACCCTGTCTCAAAGGAAAAACATAAAATAAAAAGACAGACACACTGGACATTGACAGTAAAAGGGAGGGTTAGTGTGGAGTCTACAGGGGAGAAGACAGGTATTCCATTATAGACAAGAGCTTCTCAAAGCAGATCAGTCCACAGATATCATCCTGGTCAAGGGGCACTTGTGGTTGAGTTTGCTATTAGAGGAGTCAGTTGCTGGCTCATATGTGCCTCGCCCCCCCCCCCCCCCCCCCCGATTTTCCATTTTGGGAGCCAGAACAAGGATCTAGAATTAATGCTGTTTGTGTGAGCTTTCCTGTACATGCAGAGGGGGAAGGGAAACTATTCAGGAAAGGTTTGGGGGCTCCTGTTTGCGAACAGACCCAGAGGTCAGAAAGCACACAGCATGTTTCTGTAGCAGAGCACAGGTTCTTTTAAACCCATTTCTCTTGAGCATCTGTTTACGTTCTGGCTCTGTGCTAGATGCTGAGGATTTAGACAAAGATAAGCAGAGGTCTCCACTGAAACCATGGTCCAGTGAAAAAGTCATGTCAACAGAAGGTTGCAATAGAACGTGAAAAGTGCTAGACATCTTAACTGGCTCCACAGTCTGCAGCAAACTTCTTGATGTTAAAATGCCTCCATTTCTCCATCTAAAATTTGACTTATCTTACAGGGACATTCTCAAATTAAAAAGTTTTTATTATTATTTGTGTGCGTGCACAGGTGGAGGTTAGCGGACAGCTTTTCAGGAGTCGGTTTTCTCCATCTACCTTGTTGAAGCAGGGTCTCTTTGCTTCTGCCACTCTCTACTCCAGGCTAACTGACCAGGGAGTATCTACTCCAGGCTAACTGACCGTCTGTCTTCTCTGCCTCCTACCTCATTGTCAGTCTGCTGGGATTACAGAAGGGAGCCATCACATCGGCTTTTTGTGTGTTCAGAGGATTGCACTCAGGTTGTCAGGCTTATATGACAAGTGCTTTTACCTGATGAGCCATTTCACCAGCCTGTGCTCTGTAGTTTAAATGAATGTTTAAAATAGTGTCTTCTTGGGGGAGGGAACACAGTAATCACTATAGATTGAGCATCCCTCATCTGAAAATCTGAAATTCTAAATGCTTTGAGATATGAAATGCTTCAAAATCCAAAAGTTTAGCCATTAGTTGGTAAAAATTTGGAGCATTTTAGAAGTCTGATTTTTGGGTTAGGGATGCGGACTTGGTAAACTCTTGGCAAATGTTTCCAAATCTGGGGCTGGAGAGATGGGTCAGCAGTTAAGAGCACTTGCTGTTGTTGCAGAGGGCCTGGGTTTTGTTCCCAGAACCCACATAGTAGCAATAACTGTCTGTAACTCCAGTTCCAGGGGATCCGATGCTCTTTTCTGGCCTCTATGGGCATTGTATACATGGATGCAGGCAAGCAAAATACTCATATATATAAAATAAATAAATAAAATCTTTTAAAAATATTCCAAAATCTTAAAAACCTCTGGTCCCAAGCATTTTGGCTAAAGGATATTCAACCAGTATGCCTCTGTTTTGTTTTGTTGCTTTATAAGCAGATCCTGAGCAAAGATGCCAGTAATTTATTTGAGAGATGGAGGAGCTGGGAAGTGAGACAGGGACTGAAAGGTAATCAGTGGGAGGGTATGTTACCAAGCTAGTTTCCCCTGAGCATTGCTGAAGCTTTTATCTCACACTGGGATCCTCTGCAAGAAGAGAGTTGGAGCCTTCTGGCAGCTGCCATCCTCAGTCACTGGCTGAAGGCTGCATTGGGTATTAATTTGTAGCATTGCTCAGTCTGCCCTGTGGGGACAATGAGTTCAACTGGGGGAAGCAGTTAGACTGAGAAACGCAGGTGCTTGGGTTGGTAGTCAGACCAGAGGGCCCTGAAGTAGTCAGAATTGGGGGTTGTAATGGGTGGGGCTCTGTCAACATCTGCTACAGTTATTATGAAAGTTATGTACTGGGAATAAAGCTAGAAGGATGTGGCTCTTCAAAGGAGATAATACTTGAGCCAAAGTATGGAGCCAAACGTCCTAAATGTGCAGACAGTAAAGGTGACCTGTGAGGGGCTAGCTAATGACAAGGCTGGAGAGGCAGGCAGGGTGGTGCAGGTTGAAGTCTGTAGTGGAGAGTTGTAGGAGTTTTAATGGGAGCAGTTGGGAGGCCAATCAAATGGCAAGGAGGAAGGGCAGGGATGGGCCCTTTTTGTGGTTTTAAGCCAGGTCCCAGGGATCAGCCCCTCGCAGGGCTCTTCTGAGTAGAACCTGGGGTTGGCAACCTTAGGGAGCAATCAAGGTTGGGGTACTCAGGGAGTGTACTGGACCAGTTTGGTTTGCTAATAATAGGTATCCAGACCCCTTGAACTTGAGTAAAAGGACGAACCTGTTGACAGGCTTAGCTGAACCATAGTAATGAGCTGGAACCTCTGAATGCCACTGAGGATGGGTCACCCTCTCTGGCCAGTTTCTTCCATGTCTGGAAATGTGGCAGCTGTTGTATCCCTCACATTCCATTGCTCTGCAGCCAGAATGAACAGGGCACAAGTCATGGCCTGGCTTGGGTCGCATGCACAATCAGCTGGACCTTGAGAGTGAGACACTGTGATTGGCTTAACCTGGGCCAATCACTGGTGGCTGGCGGAGAAGTCTGAAAGAGCTTGGGCCTTCTTATTCTAGCCCTAGGGTCCTAGAAAGTTGACATACAGAGACAGTAAAAGATGGCTAGAGGGGGCTTGGTCTCTGCCTTACAGACTGGCTGAGTAATGGTGGCAAGACTGAGAGAAGAATGTGTGGAGAAGCAGGTCAGATATTAAAGAGGGTTTTCTAAAAAAAAAAGTTACACAATTCACATGCTATCAAATTCATCCATTTTGCCTTATTTATTGAGATGGAGTTTTTCATGTTGCCCAGACTCTCCTTGAACATCTGGGGTTCAAGGGATCCTCCTGCTTCAGCCTCCCCAGTAGCCAGGACTAACAGGCACAGGGCACTATGCCTGCCCACAAAAATGCATTAAAATTAAAAAAAAAATTATTACTTTTATTTTATGCATATGAGTGTATTGCCTGCATGTATGTGAGTGCACCCATGTCGTGCAATGCCTCGGAGGTCAGAAGAGGGCTTCGGAGCTGCAGATTCCCCTGGAACTGGAGTTAAGGATGGTTCATAGCTGCCATGTTGCCATGTGGGTGCTGGGAATCAAACCCAGGTCCTCTTCAAGAGCAGTCAGTGCTCTTAACCGCTGAGCCATCTCTCCAGCCCCCCAAAATGTACTTTTTAAAAGTATACTACTCAGCCAGGTGTGGTGGCACATGCCTTTAATCACAGCACTTGGGAGGCAGAGGCAGGTGGAACTCTATGAGATTGAGGCCAGCTTGGTCTACGTAGCGAGTTCCAGATCAGCTGAGGTTACAGGGAGACCCTGTCTCAAAAAGACTCCCCCCAACCAAAAAAAAAAGTATATCACTCAGTGGTTTTGAGTATGTTCATGAGATTGCATAACCATTATGACTACCTGATTCCAGAACATTCTCATGACCTCAGAACCTCCTGTACCTATGAGCAGACACTCATGTGTTCTGTTTGCAACCCCTAGCAACAACTAATTCTGCTTCCATAGATTTGCCTACACCTGACATTTCACATCAGTAGATCCATGCGGTTCATGGTCCTTTGTTCACATGCTCTGATGTCTTAAAGGGTCATCTATGTATTATGTATCAGTACTTCATTCCGTTTTTCCCCAGGCTTTATTGAAATATGATTGATAAATAAATGTGTATATATTTAAGATGTACAGTTTGATGTTTTTATACAATCACTACATTCAAACTAATTAATATACCTGTCACTTCATAGCTACATTTTTTGTAATGGGTGAGAACATTTGCATTCTCTCAGCGCATTTCAAATGTAAAATACATTATTATTAGCTGTAGTTACCATGTGCATATTAGGTCTCTACAACTTACTCATTTTATAGCAGTTTTTCCCCTTTGACCAATAGTTCCTTTTTTCCATCTTATCCCTCATTCCTAGCATTGCTCTGTTCCTTTATGTGAGTAATATCCCATTTTATGGATGTATCTCATTTTGTTTATCTTTTATCAATTGATGAACACTGGGTTGTTTTCTAGGCCTGTGTCCTATGTTTTTTTCTCAGAAGATAGTGAGTGTGATCTATGTAATTTTCTTTTTAAAGTCTTTTATTTATTATTCTTACTCTATGTGTATGAGTGTATTGCCTGCATGTTTGTAAGTGCACCCATGTCATGCAATGTCCACAGAGGTCAGAAGAGGGTGTCAAACCTCTGTAACTAGAGTTATGGACAGTTGTTAGCCGTGATGTGGGTGCTGGGAATTGAACCCAGGTTCTCTGTAAGAGCAGCCAGTACTCTTAACTGCTGAGTCATCTCTAAGCTGTCTATGTAATTTTCTATAATTTTGACATTTGAGGTTAATGGTTATTTTAATCAAATATTAAATTAATCAATTAATTTTTACTTTTACCATATCAGGGATTGAATGTAGGACATCACACATGCTAGGCAAGCACTCTGTTACTTATCTCTATCTCCAACCCTCTCTTTACTTTTTTTTCCTTTTCTTTCTACATTTTGATTCAGATGCCCAGGCTGTTGGTGAACTGTATAGTCTAGGCAGGCCTTGAACCTGCAATCCTTCTGCCTCAGGCTCCTGAGTAGCCAGGATTACAGGCTTATACCACCAGACCTGGTGGGTTTTTTTTGTTTTTTTTTGTTTTAATTTATGTTTCTTTTGTGTGTATGAGTGTTTAGCCTGCAGGTATGTAAGTACTCCCATGTTGTTTTTATTTTATGTGTATGAGTATATTGCCTGCACGTGTGTAAATGCACCCATGTCCTGCAATTCCTGCAGTCAGAAGAGAGCCTCGGATCCCCTGGAACTGGAGTTACAGACGGTTGTTAGATGCCATGTGGGTGCTAGGACTCGAACCCAGGTCCTCTGCAAAAGCAGTCAGTGCTCTTAAACACTGAGCCATCTCTCCAGCCCCATAAGTACTCCCATGTTGTACAGTGCCCGAGGAGACCAGAAAAGGGCACTGGATCCCCTAAGAAGAGTTACAGACAGTTGTTAGCTGCTATGTGGGTGCTGGGAACTGAACCCAGGTCCTCTGCAAGAGCAGCCAGTGCTCTTAACTGCTGAGCCATCTCTCTAGCCGCTTCTCTACCTTCTTGCCAACACATTTTACTGCCTTTTGTTAGTCATTCCAGTGGGTATGAGGTTTACCTGAGTGTAGTTTTGATTGACATTCTCTGATGACTTGGGGTATCCCTTCATATGCTTATTGGCCATCTGTATGCTTCAGAGAAGTGTCTGTTCAAATCCTTTGCCTGTTTTAAAATTAGGCTTTTTGTTGTTGTTGAAATGTAAGTTTAATCTGTAATTGTGGCTCTTATTAATCCCTTATTGGAGAAACACTTTACCCCACTTGAGGCTTGCTGAGTTAGCTAGGCTGGCTGGCTAGTGAGCACCAGGGGTCCCCCAAAATGTTGCTTTTCTGTTGTGTTGACTATGTCCTTTATACAGAAGTTTTTGTGTTTGTCTGTTTTTGTTGCCTGTGCAGGTCCTTTGAGAAACCTTTCCCCTAGGTTTTATATATCTTTTTATTTTATTTTATTCTCTGACAAGGTCTCCCTGTAGCCCCAGCTGGCATAGAACTTGCTCTGTAGACCAAACTAGTCTCATTTCACAAGATCCACCTGCATCTGCCTCCTAAGTGCTGGGACTAAAGGCATGCGCCACCATGCCCAGCCAATTTTATTCTTTTGCAAGTGGATATCCAGTTTTCCATTGCTTGATAAATAATATTGACCTTTCTGCGTAGAAGCTGTCTGTGGTTTGCTAGCTTGTGTTGGCTTTTGTCTTTGTGATAGCTCATACTGGCATAGAACTTGCCATCCTCTTGCCTCAGCTCCCAAGTGCTGGAATTACAGACACACACCACCATGCCCAGCTTGAATATACTTTTACTGCTCATGTCTTACCAGAACTGATACAGCTTATTATGTCAACACCAAAGGTGCTAAGGTGAATTCACCCCACTGAACTTGAGTACCTTCCCTGTATTGTGTAAGGCATTATGTCGACTGTCCCTGAGAATGAAATTCTGGAAATATGATTAGTCTCAGACATTCCATGTAAACCGTATCTTCCTATAATTAGAATGAAAATGGTGTGGAGTAGCTAGCTGATTAATCACAGAAATGGAAGCCTAGACAGTCCCCAGGACTACTAAATGAGGGCAGAGATGTGTTCTAAGGAGCTGGCTTGTCCTGCTGGCCTCAGCAAAAATGTATTGTAGCAGAGTTTCTCTGCACCATCTGCTCAAGCAGACCTTGTTGACTTCACGACTTGCTTCAGCAATTGTAAAGGGCGTGCTGACTTGTTTGTGCCTCAAAGATTTGTATGGGCCTATCAAGTGCCATGCCCAGGGGATAAAGAGATGTGACCTCACTGGACAGTTGCTCACACAGAGAAAGGACAGGTGAACACTGCTGTACAGGTGATATGGGCACACAGAATATATGGGGGGAGAGGGTAATTTTAGGGTAAAGCACATTTGAGATCCTGGGTTGCCTATTTCAGGTAACATCTGCATTTTGTCTTTTACATAAATGGTCAGGTTTTGAATTTCAGTGAAAATTAGAATGATTGCTTTCTGGTTTGACAGAAAAGGGGAATTTTTTTTTTTTTCTTTGTAGCTCTTAGATTTCCTCTTTTATTTTCTCCCTCCCCCCAACATATGTGTTGGCGTATGGAGGCCAGAGTGTTGTACCTCAGGAGCCGTCTACTTTTGTTTTTTGAGACAGCCTTTCGCTGGCTTGAGGCTTGCTGAGTTAGCTAGGCTGGCTGGCTAGTGAGCCCTGGGGGTCCCCTGCCACTGCTTCCCCAGCACTGGGATTACAAGCGTGGACCACCATGACCAGCTTTTCCGTGTGGGTACTGAGGATCAAACTCAGACCCTGTGCTTGTATGACTTGCACTTCACTGACCTATCTCCTCAGCCCTGTCCTTAGATTCATCTAGTCCAATTAGTGTTCTTCACCAGTATATGCTAGTTTGGATATGTAGTTTATGGGGCCCAAGCAAAATTTAAATGCATGCCTTCCTTTTAAAAAATACTAAACATGTCAGGGTGCTAACAACAGGACGTTAAGCTCAGTGTTGAGGCACTTGTGAATACAGACTCGTGCAGCTGCACAGATCGTATGTCCATGAAGCAGTCCCGAGTGTATCCTTGGGGGTACTGGTTTCCAGGTCCAGTTAAGACCAGCACTTAATCTGTGCTGTGGGTCTGGCCTGTTTCTATCCTGTGGGTATGCTTGCAGGGCTTGCTTCCCCAGCCTTGGTTGATCCAGACTATTCCTATCATACATCATCCTCTTTCTTTAGCATTCCTTATTTGTAGAACTTCCTGCAGCCTCCCCAGCCTAGCCTTTCATGTTTAATATATGCTTGGTGGTGCTTTTCATTTCCCTTGTGATGCTTCTGTCTTTGCTCTTGTCTTTTGCATCAAGGGCAGCCAGTTTATACTCCCTTGCTCCCTCTCACTGTCTCGCAGCAGTCACAGCCATGTGTGCTTTCGTAACCCTTGCTAATTTCCATGGTGCCCTTACTTGGGAGGGAACGCTCCTGTGTTACTTCAGTGCACCACCCATGATGTGACTACTGTCCCATTCCTTTTCGACAGCTAGAGAAGTAGTGGCCTTGAGAGGTGAAGTAACTTGTTCAAGGTTACAGAGCTGGAAGAGGGTGAAGCTGGGATTTGAATGTGGGTCTGTTCATCTTCAGGCCCTTCACCACCACTGAATCACAGCACTGACACTGAATTGAGCATGTTACATTTCTTATATAGCACATGCTTTTCAGCTAACTCTGACTGTGTCTCAGTCTGCATCAATTCCCTCATCTCATTTCTAGCTTTTTTAAACCTCAGTCTCACACTCATTCCTATCTGCCTTGTTTCTTTTTTTAATTTTTGAAGATATTTTATATATTATTTCTATTTTATGTGTATGAATGTATTGCCTGCATGTGTGTAAGTGCACTTGTGTCAAAAGATGGTGTCGGATCCCCTGGAACTGGAGACAGTTGTTAGCCACCATATGGATGCTGGGAATTGAACCTGGGTCCTCTGAAAGAGCAGTTAGTGCTCTTAACTACTGAACCATCTCTCCAGCCCTTTTTTAAAAAAAAGTATTTGTGTGTGTGTGTAGATAAGCAGTGTGTGCTCTTAACCACTGAGCCATCTCTCTAGCCCCGTTTCTAAGGTGGAAACAGGTCCTCATCACCATGGGCTCTGTGGATTAGTAGCCTCTGTGTAGTAGTACCTCCATCTGCCTTGCCATCTGTTTCCTTCTGACTCAGTGTCATACCTGCATCGTCCAGGTTCTGCCCCCGTCACTCTGGCTCAAGAGATCCAGTAGCTGTTTTCTACTGTAGAGTCTCTAGGCCATCAGAGCTGAGGGACTGTGGAGGTCGTCTCCTCCACAGCCCTCTTTCTTAGTTAAGGAAACTGATCTGTCAGACATCAGTCACCTAAACAGCTCATGGCCAAGCTGGCATTACAATGTCACAGCCATTTTCTCTAGCCTAGTGCTTAGTAAATACTCACTGAGTTGATGCTTTCCTTATTTGGTCTCCCTGGTCTGTCTCTGCATCTCCCGGCCTTCTTTTTCCTCTAAGTTCTGTGCTCCCACCCAGCTCTGGTTCCTGCTTTTGCCCGTTTCTCCTAGACCATCTCTGTAGGGGCTTTGTACTACAGTGCTGCTTAGGATTCTGACAGCTGCATTTGTAGCACAGCTTCCCAGGCATTTGTATGATTTCTGCTTTTTAGTACCTTGTAATCACCTGTGGTCAGAGTATTTTTAAAACCCATCCCCAAGAGTCTCCTTCCTGCATGAGTATCACTGTACTTTCATGTCTGTCGTTACTGTCAATATCCAAATGAAGACCTAAGACTGTCTAACTGGTTTTCATTCAGTCAAGGGTGCCCTGCCCCGATTCTGAACGCCGTGGCCGGATTCCACCTCCCTGAAGGACTGTCTTGCATATCCATTCCCACCTGTGCAGACCCTCAGCTATGCTTCATTGCTTAATCAGTAGCAGTCTGTTTGTTAGCCTGGCTTTCTCAGGTCAGGGACCCATTTACTTCTCTCATCCTTTCCTAGGAAATTATGCTGCTATCAACTGATTTCCTTGTGAACTTCCTGGTGTGCCATGTGAATTCTCACTTGCAAGAATATGACAGTGTACTAGAATACAAATTAGGAAACTCTGGTCTCTCATTCTGTTCTATTGTGTTATAGTATTTTCAGACTGCTATGGATAGCAAGTAACAGAAACTGCATAAGGGGATTCACTTTAGGACTTTGCTACTGCAAGTGTTGCTCATGAACTAGGGACATTGGTTCCACCTGGGAGATTGTTGGAAATGCCAGATCTCTGAATCTCAGGCCTAACCCCCCAGCTGCAGAGTCAGAATCTGCATTTTGACAGGATCTGTGTTGTATGCCTGTCAAAAAGTGGGTGCTGGGTGTGTGATTACACTTGTAATCTCAGCATTTGGGAGGTAGAGATCAGAGGATCATGAGTTTGAGGCCAGCCTAGGCTGTATAGCCAGACTCATCTCAAAAGATTTAAAAATTCTTGAATGCTTTTGTTTTAAAAGTGGGAAACACTGTCTTAGAATATGTTATTGGGTTTAGCTAAGCATTAATATCATCTGAGGAGCTCTTGGTGCTGTCCTGGACCCTACCTTGAGAAATTTGGATCTCAGTGGGCAAGCCTGTAATCCCTGGGGAGGCTGAGGCAGGAGGATTGTGGGTTTGAAGCCAGTGGGGGTGACAGAGTGAGGCCCTATCACATCTCACATGACAGGGAAACTGATGCAGGATGAGCACACAGAGGGCACAGAGTACTGTGTTTCCTAGACATTCTTGGTTCATAAGCAGTAGAAGTAGGCTAAAAGTATCACATAAGGGCCAGGGGAGAGCTCAGTGGTAGAGTGCTTACCTAGCATGTGGGAGACCCTGGGTGTGATCTCCAGCACTAAAAGAAAAAAAAAGATAAAATGTATGTCAAATAAATTGTTTTTGTTTTTTGAGACAGAGTCTCACTATGTAGCCCCAAACTGAACTGGAATTTAGGACATAGACTATGCCCAGACCAGGTTGGCCTTACAGAGATCCACCTGTCTCTGCCTCCCAAATGCTGGGATTAAAGGCATGCGCCACCATGCCCAGCTTATTTATTTTTTTAAATTTATGTGTATGAGTGTATTGCCTGCATGTATGTGAGTGTACCCGTGTCGTGCAATGCTGCGGAGATCAGAAGAGGGCTTTGGATTCCCCTGGAACTGGAGTTAAGGATGGTTCATAGCTGCCATGTGGGTGCTGGGAATCGAATCTGAGTCCTCTGCAAGAGTAATCAGTGTTCTTAAACGCTGAGCCATCTCTCCAGCCCCCTCTTTTATTTATTTTTAAATATTTATTTGTATGTATGTGTATATATATATATATATACATGGACATGTATATATATACACATACATGTATGTGTATATGTATATATATCCCAAAACCACAATCCCAACACCCATAATCCTGAATGTTGAATTCTGAAATATCAAAGTTCTCAAGATATGCCACCCCTAGGCAGGGCCCAGTGATGCCACCCCTGGGCAGGTGTTCCATAAGAAAGCAGGCTGAGCAGGGGCTGGGGAAGCAAGTCAGTAAGCAGTGTTCTTCCATGGCCTGTGCTCCAGCTCCTGCTTCCAGGTTCCTGCCCTGAGTTCCTACCTTGGGCTCCCTGATGAACTGTGACCTGGGAGATGTAAGCTAAATAAACCCTTTCCTCCCCAAGTTGGTAGTGATCAGAGTATTTTGTCACAGCAACTGAGAAACAAACTAGAGCACCTGGGAATTGAACTCAGGTTGTTAGGCTTAGTGGTGGGCACTTTTACCTGCTGAGCCATCTCACTGGCCCTTAAGGTTTCTTATGAAAATTCTTTCTTTGTTTTTTTTTTTTTTTTCCCTGTAGCCCCAGCTGTCCTAGAACTCACTATGTAGACCAGGCTGGCCTCGAACTCAACAAAGATCCTCCTGCCTCTGCCTCCCAAGTGCTGGGATTGAAGGAGTGCAGCACCACGCCCAGCTGATAATTCTTTCTTTTTTTTTTTTTTTATTGTTGGGGCTAGAGAGATGGCTCAGTGGTTAAGAATACTGACTGTTCTTGCAGAAGATAGCCTCTTCTGTCGTCCGTGGGCATTGCATGACACGGGTGCACTTTACCTACATGCAGGCAATACATGCATACACATGAAATAAAAATAATAAAATTATACATAAAGCGGAAATACCTCTTCTCTGTTCTGGATCTTTTCCTTCTTGTTCCTCCTTCTTTAAATTTCTTTTTTACTTTTACTTTTATGTGTATGCGTGTATTACCTGCATGTATGTAAGCATACCTGTGTTGTGCAATGCCCATAGAGGTCAGAAGAGAGTGTTAAATCCCCTGGAGCTGGAGTTAGGGATAGTTGTTAGCTGCCATGTGGTTGCTGGGAATTGAATGCGGGTCCTCTGCAAGAGTAGCCAGTGCTCTTAATTGCTGAGCCATCTCTCCAGCCCCTCTTAAGATAATTCTTGTAGCATCCAAAATTGGGATTTCTTGCCTTAGGATTCCCCGATTCACCCAGAAAGAATTCTCCATCCAGTAGCTGCCTTCAGCTTCCTTCTTACCCTTATCCAATAAGTACAGTTCATAAATGACTAATGATAGCAGGTGATTTAGCAGACTATCAAAATTACAAGTATCAGCTTCCTTTGATTTGGTAATTCCTTTTGCTTGGATCTCTCCTGAAGATAAGCTAGCACAGGAAGGGAAAATGCTGTGCTTTCCACCACTGGTTAGTGTCACCAAGGAGCTCTATATTGAAGTCATGTCTGTTTTGCCTCTGTTCTTCACTCAGTGCCCTGTACTCTGGGGAAGACAGGTGGCATACTTCTCTTTCACTGTAGGAGAATGTCATTGACCTGTTCATCACATCACTGGAGGCTCAGCCAAGCATCCTTGTTGCTTGTAGTGAACCATGCTGGAAGGCCGTGGCCCTTCGGTAAGCTTCTGGGATGTTACTGCCTCTCATTCCCTTTGTACATGACTGGCTGTACTTAGTCTCTTTTGCTTGTTCTCCTTATTTCCCTTCTTCTAAACACTGGACTGCTCTGGGACTCAGTCCTGACATGCCATCTTAGCTACAGTGGCCCTAAGCAATCACATCTAGTTTCACCTGTGAATGTAGGCCCAGGCACTCTTCTGAATTCCAGATTCCTATCTCTCACTGACTTCCAGCAGGCTTTTCTTAAATCTTCACTCATGCTGGAAGTGGGGAAACCAATTCTTCAAGTCTTTCCTGTATCAGAAATTGGCCCCTGCATCATTCTAGTGTCTTAGGACAACAAAAAACTAAAAATCTTTGGAATATCTTAGAGTTCTCCATAGCTCTTCCCTCTTTCTTATGTTACCCCTAATCCACCAACAGCTTGACTCTGATCACTTCTCAATCCCTACTGTGGCTGCCCTGGCCCAGTCATCCCCATCTCTGGCCTGGATTACTGTTATCTCAGGAGGTCTTGGCCAGTCTGCTTCTACCTTCCCCATTCTTAGTCACTTAACAACATAGAAACCAGAGTGGTCCTTTCATACACGAGAAACCCAAGTACCATCATGTCTTCACTTTGCCTTTGCCTAAAATTTCAGTGTTCACACAGTAGTATTATTCCCATTCTTCTCAGCCTCTGAGGCGCCCTGGCTGATTTTCTGCCCTCTACCCAGTACTTATTAACTTGCCTCAGGCCTTTTGCACTTGCCTTTCCCTCTACCTAGAGCATCCTATCCCCAGACAGCATCAGGGTGTGTTTATTTCATTTGTGCTTCCCATTGCCACCTTATCATGTAGGTCTCCCCAAAGCACAGTTTAAATCTGCAAGTTTCCCCTTATCTATGGCCTCTCTTACTGAGGTTTTAGTTTCCCATATTCAACAGTGGCCTGATTCTAGAAAATTCCAGAAATATACAATTGGTAAGTTTTAAAATTGTACACTAGGGGTAGAGAAGCATGGTAAGTACCTGCCTTCTCTGGCCCACCCAGGACACAAAGGATCCTTTGTTCAAGGTGTCTGTGTTGGACACACTGCCTTTTCATTGGTTACTTAGCAGCCATCTAGGCAATTGCTTCAACTTTTGTTTTACCTAAGAATGGCTTCAAAGTACAAGAGTAGAGATGCTGGCAGTTTTATTAGAGTATGTTGTTGCAATTGTTTGATTTTTCAATAGAGATTGTCAGTCTCTTACTGTGTTTTATTTATAGATTAAACTTTACACAATTATGCATGTATAGGGAAAAACACATATAGGGCTCAGTACTGTCTTCTCTTTCAGCGCTGCTGGGGGCTGTCTTGGAATGCTTACCCATGGATAAGGGAGGCTGCTGTGGTAGTAGAGCCCTCTTTGCCCAGATTTTTCCCTCTCTACCTTACTTCGTTTTGCTTCACAGCTGTTACACAGCAGGCACGCTACTTACCACCTGTCTCTCCACTGCTATAAACTCATTGAGGGCAAGGGCTTTATCTGGTCTGCTTATTGATGTAATTTCAATATATGAACAAAACCTAGGATGGGGAAGGTGTATAGATATTTGTTGACTGACTAAATGAACATGTGCTAAGTGATGTGTACATAAAGGTATTTGTTGGAGTATTATTTTTAATAACAAAATGAGTCTTAAGTAGCCACCAGTAGGGAGTTGGCTTTGTAGCTTAGGCAGGTCACTAAGTGGACAGGGTGGCCTTGAATTCAAAGCAATCCTCCTGCCTCAGCCTCCTAAGGGCTAGGATTACAGGAATGAACCACCAGGTCTGGTCTTATTATAACATTTTCCTTTTCCTTTTCAATGTTTTTTTTTCTTTTTTTTTTTGAGACAAGGTCTCATGTAGCCCAGAGCAGGTCAGTGGGTAAGAGTGCTTGTTCTGTAGGCATGAGGACCCAAGTTTGATCTTTTTGAGACAGGGTCTTCCTGTAACTTCAACTGGCCTGGAACTCACTATGTTGACCAGGCTGGCCTTGAACTCACAGAGATCCGCCTACCTCTGCCTCCCAAGTGCTGGGATTAAAGGTGTGGGCCACCATGCCCAGCTGTGAACTACCTTTTTGTCTGGTGTTGACTAAATCTTTTCTTTGCAGCCCAAGTCCTGGAGACAAGGGAAAACCTTCCATTCTTCTCACTTGTCGGAATTACGACCCTCATTTCCTGCTCTTGCCTCTGTCCTTCCTGGAAAAGGACTGCCTGGGACCTCACTTGCTTACAGAAGAGGTGTTTTGGACCCAGTGACATCAGCCATCTTCCTTTGGAATTTTCCCCAGAGCAGTCCTCCCTTCAGCCAGGGGTTACCTAGGCCTCAAGGCAGCTTCTCTGCAGAGTGTGATGCCAATTTTTCAACAAGTAGGAATGTTTCCGAGGTGGCCATGTTAGTGACCCCACTGACTCCTCTTTGGAAGATGATACAGTCAAGTTGTCCTGCCTCTCCTGCTCTCACCAAGTCTTCCTCTCCAGCTGTACTGGTGGTCTGGCACATTATTTTAGGTGTGATTTGTGGTTGAAGGTTGTTGTACAACCCAGAGTTTATCTTATGTATTCTAGGCTAGACACCATTTTATTTGTGGATCAAATGAGGTCCAAGGGTGAGGCTGTGGTGCCTGATTTCTAAGCACATCTTAAACGGGTGACTTGGACAAAATGGTGTCTTCTCCATTTTCAGCCTAACTCTGAAGACCAAGGAAGTCACTGTTCTATTGTTAGTGTTTTTCTCAAATCATTCTGATTCTCTAAGACCGTCTCTATGCAGTATGTGAATGGAAAGGGCGCTTACAACACACTGTAGTGTTCCAAGATGAGCAGTTGTGCAAGCAGTGTTTGATTTCACCTGAACCAGTTTTGGTGTCACATAGATAAATGTATTTTCAAGTGTTGTCCTTAGTGTGTTTGCTTAATGTGCAACAAACAGAAACACAAGGTTTTTCATTCTGAACGTTTTTCGTGTTTAAATTATGAAGCTGCTAGAAAAGTCTTGCTGTTGATTTATGTGAATCAAAGAAACTTCACCTGTCTATGGCTTTATGATGTTGCAGTGAATTAGTACAGAGAATCTGTCAGTGTAGAGAAGCAGTGCAGCCAGCAGCTGAATGAATGAAATTCATTTGCTGCTCAGTATGCATCTCGGAGCCTGGAAGGGCACTGTGAGGCTTAAACAATTGCCTTGAGATTGCTTAGAACGCTGCAAGCGCAGGGCAGGGGCAGCTATCAGAGGAGTGGAGCCTTTGGAGTCTGCCAAAGGAATCCCGATAAAATCACTTCCTGGAACCTTTGCTTCTTTGCTGTCCCATCAACAAAATGGGCATAATGACACATACCTTATTAGATTGTTTGGATAACTTAATGAGATTTATAAAGTCTAAAAGCTGTTTTCTTAAATGATTCTGGTGACTTAGGTGAATATATTTAGTTTTTTTTTTACATTTATTCTCTCTCTCTCTCTCTCTCTCTCTCTCTCTCTCTCTCGTCTCTGAATATGGTGTATGTATGCATAGAGGATGACTAGCTACTTCTACCATGTAGGTCCCAGGAATCAAACTCAAGTCATCCGATTTGTGGCAAGAGCCTTTACCTGTTGAATCATCTTGCAGGCAAAAGATGAACATGTTTTAATTTTTCAAATTTGATGTGTATGAGTGTTTTGCGTGCATGTATGTAAGTGCACCCCTGTCATGCAGTGTCCATTGGAGGCCAGAAGAGGATGTTGGATTACCTGGAACTGGAGTTATGGACAGTTGTTAGCTGCCAGTGGGTATTGGGAGCTGAACCCGGGTCCTCTGCAAGAGCAGCCAGTGGTCCTAACTGCTGAGCCATCTCTTCAGCTCTAAGATGAATATGTATTTTAGATGACTTAGAAGATTTTTGCTTTTGTGTGTGTGTGTGTGTGTGTGTGTGTGTGTGTGTGTATGTATATATCACAGACTGTAATCAAAGCTGGCCTTGAGCTCAGGGTAATCATGCTGCCTCAGTCACTGAAGGACTAGGATTACAGGCATGAACCACAATGTCCAGCTCTTTGCCTATCTTTGATAGTTTCTGATAGTAGGGATAGGCACATCTTACAATATATGGGACACCTTAACCGTCCAGAAATGAGAGAGGAAAGAAAAGGAAGAATGCTTTCTAAAGCAGTGATAATGTATATCGAAGGGTCATTATAGAACTGACTGTGTGAAAAAGAGAAGCTGGGAAGACGGCTCATTCAATAAAGTGCTCCATCCTCAGAACCCATGTAAAAAGCCAAGCATGATGGTGCATACTTATAATCCTAGCATTGAAGAAGGGGAGACAGTAGGATCCCTGGGGCTTGCTGGTTGCCAGTCTAGCTGAGAGAGACCCCATGTCAAAAAGCAGGGTGGACGGTGTCCTGAGGAATGACACTTGAATTTGATCTTTGGCCTCCACATGCATTTGTGCATAATGTGCACATATACCCACACATATGTACACTCAACCACATCCATGTACCACAGAGAGGGTAGGAGGGAAGAAGGGAAGGGAGGGAGGGGGGAAGAGAAGGAGGGAGGGAGGGAGGCCTTATTTATGGAGTTTGCCATTTCGGTGGTGTAAACACTTCTACTTGATGAAGCTCAGAACATGGTCAAGCCAGGACTGGAATTCCATCTGAAGAACGGGCCTGATGTTACACACCTGGGATAGCTATGGCAGGCCTCAGAGCCAGGTGACATGTGGAGGCCTTACTTCTCCCAAGTGAGCTGGCTGCACTTGCTCTTTCAGGCAGTGACAGACATGTCACGGTCAAGTCCAAGTATTGTCCAAGCACTCTTTATCCATACTTGCTTACAAGTTAGTTATGAGACAGTGGAGCAGTGACTGATGTGGAAGAGGCAGAAAGGAGTTTATCGAGGCCTCTGTAGCCAGTGCTGCCCAGGGTCAGCTGTGCGGCTGGGGAAAGGGGCTGAGCTTCTTGGAGCCATGCTTTCTGTCAGCGTGTTGGGGCTGATTGAAGTCTAGCACAGAGTGTGTGCTTGAAAAATCCCAAATGCTGTCTCAAAATGGCCTGACTTTTCATGTTCAATAAAACAAAGAAGCTGGCTTTGCTCAGGCAAACTCACAAGTTATTTGCAAATTCAGAAACCTGTGCACTGCCATTTCCCTCTAAATCACTTCCAGCCTTGAATTTTGTGTCTGTTATTTATGTTTGTCTTTTTAGTTTCACATCTAAACTACATTCTCATGGGAAAAATGGAGTTTGGGGAGTTTTTTTATGCTTTTAATCTGTGTGATCTATGTTGCTGGTTGTCTTCTGTTCCTGTTTTAATAGCACAGATTTGGGGGATTAATCCATATTCATGTCAACAATGATTTGGTATTCTTATGTCCAGTTCTGCAGATAGAGTATATCAGTTGTGGGGAAGGAAATCCTGAGTCAGTTCTAGGAATCACTTACTATGACTTTCAGGCCAAATTGTAGCTAGTCCTAAAAGCTAATAGCAATTAATATTCACAATTATATTTACATCTATTTACACTTGTGACTGATCTCATCAAGGCATACATTTTCATTTCCTTTGATTTTTCGTCTTGTTTCAACAAGACTGAATTACCTTTGGCTCATTGGACCCAACTATGCTGAGAGGCGAAAGAGGAGCCTTTCTGACCCATGTGCCACACACCCCAAAGGGCTAAGTCAGCTGGCAAGAAAACCAGGCTTTTCTCTCAGAGGAAACAGATGAGAGAAACCAGACTTAATTGAGGAGTTCAGATTTCATTCATTTACTCATCAAATATTTATCTAGTGTCGGATATTGGCTTTGTGATTGTAACCAAATCCCCTTTGGACAAGTCCCTGTGCAGGACTTCCCAGGTTTCTGTTCTTTTCTTCTGCCCCAAGATTAAAAGCAAAAAGTACTTTGTCTCAAAAAATAATGTAAATTTTATATTCTATTCCAAATTATCTGCATTTCTTTTAATATACAAAATGTTTTGCATTACCGGGGCTGGGGAGATGCTCAGCAGTTAAGAACACTGGTTGTTCTTGCAGAAGACCTGTGTTCGAATCCCAGCACCCACATGGCAGCTAACAACTGTAATTCCAGTCTAGGAGATCTGACAGCCTCTTCTGACCTCTGCAGGCATTGCACAACACGGGTGCAGTTACCTACATGCAGGAAATACATGCATACACATAAAATAAAAATAACAAATAAAAATTTTAAAAAGTTTTTCATTACCTACTTTTTTTCTCCCAAAAAGTCATCAAGTAAAGGTGATACGGGGGGGAAGATGAAGGTCTAAAACTAAAATTGTATTGCTCTTAGCCAGTCTATTTATTGTCAGCATGTAGGAGAGAGATTTTGAAAAAGTTTATCTTGCATCTGATAACTACTGAATTCTTAACAATTTCAAATAACTTGTCTTAGAAAGTTAGAAAATTCAAGGGAATCACATTTTTAAACTCATTGATTTTTTTTTTCCCGCCCCTCCCTCCCACTCTCTCTCCCTTTCTTTTTGAGACAAGTCTCCCTGTGTAGACTTGGCTAACCTGGAATTTGCTATAGTAGACCAGACTGGCCTCGAACTCACAGAGATCTGCCTGCCTCTGTCTCCCAAGGGCTGGCATAAAGGCATGTACCACTATACTTAGCCCTCGTTGATTTCTTAAATTTTCTTATTGATTTCTTAAAGTTTCTTATTGGTTTCTTAAAATGTTTAAAAACATTTAGGGCTAGAGAGATGGATCAGGGATTAAGAGCACTGGTTGCTCTTGTAGAACACGGGTTCAATTCCCAATACCCACATGGTAGCTAACAACCATCGTGAACTCCAGTTCCAGAGGATCCAGTGACTTCTGACTTCATGGCATTGCATGGATATGGTGAACTTACATATATGCAGACAAAACGCTCATACAAATAAAATAAAAATATATTGTAACAAAAAATTTAAAAAACTTTATTGCATTGGCCTGGACCTATGGAAATTCTTAGTGAGAGCATGAGGGTATGCTTTGTGTGTTTGTGTTTGTGTGTATGTGTGTGTTTTGAGAAGGAGCTCACTATATAGCGTGGCTGGCCTGGAACTCATGATGTAGACTAGGCTGGCCTTGATCTCCCAGAGATCCACCTGCCTCTGCCTCCCGAGTGCTGGGATCAAAGGTGTGTGCCACCCTCCCAGCTTCAGTGAGGTCCTACCATGTTCTTGTCAGAGGACATGTACGTGTGTTTTCTCACTAGCCATCCTGTTTGCTTTGTTTCTTATCAAGTTGAGAATATTTTTCTACTCATACTTTACTAATTAAAAAAAAATGAAGGAGTGGAATGGCTATAATGCTATTTAGCATCTATGTCATTTGATTTTCAGTTCTTAATACTGACCCCCCCCAATGTGAGTTGGACATGCATACGAAGGTGTGCATGCGAAGGTCAGAGGACAACATTTGGGAGTCAGTTCTTGCCTTCCATCTTGTTGAGGGAGGATCTCTTGTTTCTGCTGTGCAGCACACTCCTGGCCCTTGGGCCTAAGAACATCCTGCCTCCACCTCCCATCTTCCCATAGGAATGTTGGGATTACAGTTGTGAGCTGCTACATCTGGCTTTGTACATGCGTTCTAGGGATCAAACTCAGGTTGTAAAGCTTGTACAGCAAACACTTTTACCTATGGAACCATCTCTCTGGCCCTGCTAATGCTTTATATGGAATTTTGAATTTATTCTTTATGAATGAATCTGATGCCTTCTTTTTTCCCCCCATTTTTTCTATTTTCTTACTGGCCTGATCGATCAAGTTTGCTGTGCTCAGTTCTCTTTTTCTCTGTATTCTATTTTGTGCTTCTGTTTGACTAATGTTTGTTGTTATCTTTTCGTTCCATAAGCAGATTGGTTAGTATCTGTCATTTTCTCAAGAATGAGGAGACATTTTTAGGCTTGCTTCTCCTTTCCTTTCTAGCTTTTATTGATATTTGAGCTAGTGGTTGTGATTTAAAAAAAAAATTCCTTCTATCATTCTTTTCCTTAACAGCTTCAAACATGATAGCAGCAGCAGGTCTCCATTAAACTAATCTCATCTTCGTGTGTGAGAGTGTGTGTGTGTGTGTGTGTGTGTGTGTGTGTGTGTGTGTGTGTGTGTTTTAGGGATTGTGCCCAGGGCTTTGTGAGTGCTAAGCCTGCATGTTCTATCACTGGGGTTTAACCTCAGCTTCATGTCTCCTCCTTCCCGCTTTCCCTTCCCTCCTCTTTCATCCCCTCTTTTTCTTTTCCTTCCTTCCGTCTTTCCTCCCACCTCCCCCTGCACATCCTAGGCTGGCCTGGAATTTTCAGGGATGACTTTGAATTTATTTATTTATTTATTTTTAATTTAATTTAATTTGTTTTTGGTCTTTTCGAGACTTTGAATTTATAATCCTCCTGTTTCCACCTTCCTAGTACTAGGATTATAGGCATGTACCACCACACCCAGTTTTATGCAGTGCTGGGGATCTAGAGCTTACTGCATGCTAGGTAAGCACTCTGTCACTGGACTATATCCCCAGCCCTCCTTTTTAACAGGCTTTATTCTGATTTATTTTCTGAGGTGCTTCATTATGTCTATAAGTTAAGAAAAAAACAAAACAAAACACCTCCATGGTATTGCATAACACCTGGGTGTAGTGTATGTTATTCTTTTCTGGGTACCAAGACTCTAGCTAGCCTTTTCCCTGGCTGCAGGGCCTGGGAAAGGTATGGGTTGAAGTATGAAGGGGGAGGACAGAGACTAGCTCCTTGGACTTGGTCTTTGGCAGTTTCCTGTTCTGCTCTGTGACTTGTTACAAGATAGTAGGCTGGATACAACCCTCTCTACTGAGGAAGTGAGAAACACGTGGCCCTGCAACTGAGAGTTTCACAGTTGTTCCCAAAATACCCTTCCTCTTTTCTTTCTCCAAGAAACAAGCCACTCAGCACTCGCAGTGTCACGGCTACTCCTTGGCCCTTCTGTGTCTTCTCTCTGACAGTGTGGCCTTTCTGAATTGGGATTTCCTTAGGTTCTTTTTTTTTTTTTTTGGTCTGCAGCCCCAGCTGGCCTGGAACTCACTATGTAGACGAGGCTGTCCTTGAACTCACAGAGATCTGCCTGCCTCTGAGAGATCTGCTGAGATTAAAGCACTACCATGCCCGGCCTCCGTGGGTTCTTAAAAAAAAAGAAAGAAACAAAGAAAATTCCATTTCATCCCACATCCAGCTTTTCCCACTGTGACCCATTTAGGTTTTGGTATTTATTTAATTTGTGTGTGTGTGTGTGTGTGTGTGTGTGTGTGTGTGTACATATACATATGTGTGTATATGTGTGGGTGAGTGTGCCATGGCACACATAGAGGTCAGAGGACAACCTTTGGGAGTGGGTTTCTCTTTCTACCTCGTTTTGAGGGAGGGTCTCTTGTTTATGTCATTGTCCTGTATACTCCAGGCTACTTGGCCCACGGACTTCCAGCTGATTCTCCTAGATGCACACCACTGTACCCCTATTTGTACGTGGGGTCAGGTATCAAACTTGGCTCAGGCTTGCATTGCAAGTGTCTTTTACCTGCTGAGCCATCTCCCCTGCCCAGTTTTGGCTTCTTAGGCTAACTTAGAATTTTCTGTGAATACGATGCTCCCGGAAACTCTTCAACATCTCTTACTGGCTGATTACATCTACTCCCGCTTTCTGGCTTTTTAGTAAGCGTATTCCTAGTTTTGCATTTCTTTTGTCATTTTCTGGGAGCTTGGAGTAGCACAAGAGGAGTTAGCATGGTCCACATTCATTGTGACTCATATATCTCATTGCTTTCCACTGGCAGGGAGGTAATGCCCTCTTGAACTAGTTTCTTCCCTAGCTTGCTCCTCTTTCATGTGATTTTAGTAATAGTAGAGCTATCAGTTTGAATGTTTCTGTGTTTTGTGAATTGTCCCATAGCTCATTTGGTTCTTCAATTGTATGCCTGCTGTTTGCCTGATAGACATTGCGTACTGCCGCTTAACAAACTTCCCCACAAACTAAGTAGGCTAAAACACACATTTACTGAGTTTTCTCTGATGGTTCTGTGGCTGAATGGCCTCAGGTCGTGGTTTTGGCTTGGGGCAGTCTCACATAATTGTTATCAGATATTGGCTGGGGTTGCAGTCAACCAAAGGCTCCATCGGGCTGATTGCCCAAACTTGACTCATGGTTGGCAGTTGACTAGAGCACCTGTGTGTGACATTGCTATATGGTTTATGATGTTCAAGCATGGTGGATAGGTACATGGGGGACAAGCCCCTAAAATGAGCATTCTAAGAGCCAGAACATGGAAACTTCTGGGCCATCTAGGGGCTGAGCCTAGAATTGGCACAGCGTCACCTCTTCCATATCCAAAGCAGTCTGAATGCCCGCCTAGATTCAACAGGGAAGACTGGTGGACTCCATCTCTTGATGAAGAAGCACTCTGGAGATACAGAGGGAGTGGATCCCGGAGCCAGGCTTCCACATACCTGTGGTAGGAGCAGGTAAACAGCAGCAGTGTAGATGGGAAGTGAGATGAAAGGTACATGGCATGTGAGTGCCTCGAAGGTTGCCAAACCTACCGCTAGCAGGCAGTTAGAGGTCAGTTGAGACAAAAGGCATCTTTGAGGGTTATCTTTGGAGCTGAGTCTTGAAGAACACATGGCCATTAGGGAGGTAGAAAGGGCAGAAGGAGACATTCTTGTGAGAGGAAACACCCCTGTAAAGCTGTGGTGAGAAAGCAAGCACTCACTGCACTTTGGGGGGCACAGTGGATTGGGAGTAAGGTTGACAAGTAACTGAGTGCTACTGGTATGTGCCAGGGGAGATACCTTCAGATTCCATGATGCCTTGGCCTGACCTGGCCTCTAAGGGTCCTCAGATGGCTCTATACTAGAGTATCAGTGGGAAACTTAGATGTCTTCTTCAGGGTGATGTGATGCAAGGCCTGAGTGAGGAGGAGGATGGAGATGCATGCTCCATCAGCTTCACTTTGGGGATCTTTTCTTGGTCCCTGTTCCTTCTTCATTCAGTCCTCCTCCTGCTCCTCGTGCTACTCTCTCCTTCACAGTCTATAGGTCAAGTGAGCACACAGGAGAGGAATACTGTAGAATAAAGAGCAAGGACAGGTGAGGGAAGGAGAAGGAGGAGAGGCTTCTTGAAGGGAGGTACCAATTGAACATCATACACATTTTCTCATTTTACACAACAAGGCAGGCATTACTTCTGTTTTATGGGAGTAAATGGAAGCTCTCAGAGGGACCCTGGAGTCTTCTTAGTGAGGAGTAAGGGCGGGTTCCACTGTCCCCTCCACGTGCTTTCAGACGTTGCTTTTCTTCAGGACTTATGTCTGTGATGATGCTTCTGGCCTAGGGCAGAGCTCTGTGTTACTGTAAGAAAATACCTGAGACAAATCAACCTAAAAGGAAGAAAGATTTCTTTTGGCTCACAGTTTTGGAGATTTCAGTCATGGTTGGTTAGTGCATTGCTTTGGGAGCTGTGGTAAGGGAGCATGTGGCAGAGGAAGCTGCTCACCTCATGGCAGCCAGGAAGCAAGAGGAGAGAGAAAGAGACCAGTATCCCACCTTTCCCTCTGAGGGCCTGCCCCCAGTGACCTCACTTCTTCCACTAGGTCCCACCACCTTCCCATAGCAACTGCTGGAGACCAAGCCTTCAACACACAGCTCTTTAGAGGACTCTTAACCAAACCAGAGCATGACCCATAGCCCTGAGGGTTCTGGTTTCTAGTTTGCAGCTGTGGGCATTATTTTTCCCCACACAGTCAAATTCATTTTCCCCCCATACTGGCGTGTATATTTGCGTGACCATGTGAGCCTGTCTTTGTGTACAAACATTGACGTGTGTGTACATCAGCCAAGAAATCATCCTAGGATCCTGGGCGAGGGGACAAATCTGATCATTTCACAAAAGTTCTTTGGTAATGAAGAGGAGTATATATAGATTTTTGGAGAATACATACACAACAGTGACTGTGTGCTTTAAAAATGGTTAAGACTGGCTGGGCGTGGTGGTGCTCGCCTTTAATCCCAGCACTTGGGAGGCAGAAGCAGGTGGATCTTTGTGAGTTTGAGGCCAGCCTGGTCTACATAGTGAGTTCCAGGACAGCTGGGGCTACAGGGAGACCCTGTCTCAAAAAGGAAAAAAAAAAAAAATGGTTACGATTATAAGTGTTGCCATGTCTTTTTACCACAGGTAATAAAAAATTATTTATTTAATTGTATGAATGCTTTGCCTGAATAAATATGTAAGTGCACCACATGTGTGCCTAGTGTTTGGGGAGGCCAGAAGAGGACATCTAATCTCCTGGATCTGCAGTTATAGACAGTTGTTAGCCAACATGTGAGTGCTGGGAATTAAGCAATCTCTTCAGCCCTTTACCACAGTTTTAAAAAGAAAGAAGCTCAAAAAAGAAAAGGAAAAAAAAAAAGGAAGAAAGGAAGAAAGAAGGCTGTCACCTGTTGGGCACAGGCTAAGGAGATCATCCTAGAATCCTGGAAATGCTTGGCACATAGGCTTGCCTATCACAGCCGCAAGAGAGTCTAGAAACTTTTCCTGTGCTTTTGCGAGCTGTTTCCTTCACATCAAGACTCAAGAAGAGTGATTTTTTTTGTGTTCTCTAAGTGGATTCCTCCCTTGAGAAGTACCGCCATGTCCAGAGTGGAAGATGTCCCTTATCTCACCTTCAGCACAGCATCTGGCCGACTGCTGCCAGGGCTGGTGCTGCCTTGGGTGATCCTGAGGACTGTCTGCTTTCCTGGGGCTTGAGTGTCATGGAAGGCTGAAATTCATTAGATAGGAACATTGCCATTTGTAGCTGACAGAGGAAAAGCACTTGGGTTATTGACTGCAAATGAATGCTGTAATGCATTCTGCATGGACATTGATGACACTTAAGGCTGAAGTTTGAAGAAGGAGGCGCTGGATCTGCAGTTTGTTTTCCCTTTAGCTTGGATAGCTCAGCATTACCTTCCTGTTTACAAAGTCCTTCCTTGCTCTTTGACTCTTGACAGGACTTAAATTATTATTATTTTTTTTGCTGGGTATAGTGGATCCCAGTACTTGGGAGGCAGAGGCAGGTGGATCTTTGTGAGTTCAAGGCCAGCCTGGTCTACATAGTTAGTTCCAGGCCAGCTGGGGCTACAGGGAGATCCTGTCTCAAAAAGACAAACAAACAAACAAACAAAAGATTAAAAAAAAAGTTGGTGGTGTTTCTACATTTGTTTTCTGTCTAGTAGCCTTGTTTTCAGAGGTAGTTTTTCATTTTCATTTTGTAAACTGGGTGTGGTGGCTCTCAGGAGGCTGAGGCAGGATGATGGATGAAACTTTGAGGCCTGGACTATATAGTCAACTCTAGGCCAACCTGGATTATAGAATGAGAGATTGTCTCAAAAACAAAACAGAGCAAGCAAAACAAGACCCATTTTTTAAATGTTGTTTACTATTGATTGTGAGCAATTATTTTTGTGTGTGTGTTGGATGGTTGGTGTGTGCACGCACATATGTTTACTCATGCATGTGTAGGTGACCTCCAGTGTCTTTCCTCAGGAGCCATCTACCTTGAGGTTGTTTGTTCGTTTGTTTGTTTTGAGATAAGGCTTGCCATGTAGATGAGGCTGGCCTCGAACTCAGAGAGATCCCCCTGCCTCTGCCTCCCAAGTGCTGTGATTAAAGGATACACTACCATGGCAGGCTGACTTTTTCTGTGAGTTCTGGGCATAGAACATAGAACTCAGGTTCTCATGCTTGTGTGGCACTTTACCAACCGAGCTGTTTCTTCAGCCCCATTTCTTTTTTATATTGGTTTTCACAAGACACTTATTGTCATGTGTGTTCAAATCTTTCCCCCAGATTTTCTCTTTCAGTTTTTGTTTATTGTATTTCCTTCCCTTCCTTCTTCCTTCCTCCCTCCCTCCCTCCCTGCCTCCCTCTCTCCCTCCTCCTTCCCTTCCTCCCTTCTCCCTTCCTCCCTTTCCTCCCCTTCCTTCCTCCCCTTCCTTCCCTTCCTTCCTCCCCTTCCTACCTTCCTTTCTCTCTCTCTCTCTCTCTCTCTCTCTCTCTTTCGTCTCCCTGTAGCCCCAGCTGGCTTGGAACTCACTATGTGGACCAAGCTGGTCTCAAACTCCTAGTCCCAATTGCTGGGATCAAAGGTATGCACCACCACACCCAGCTTATTATATTTTCTTGACATAGAAAAAAGAATTCAATCTCTTAGTTTTTCCCTTATGGCTCTCCTTCTAGTATGGTCTTCCAGAGTTTTCTTTACCAACCACAAGGTTTTATATAGTATTCATATAAATTAGAAATAAGCAAACCAAAGTCTGAAGGCCAATAGGCATGTGTTTTTAATGACGTCTGTATGTTCATGTTTTTATCTTGTTTTTCCTCCTCTTCCTCCTCCTCTTTCTTTCTTTCTTTTTTTTTTTTTTCTTCAACAGTGTCGCTTTATATTGCTTTGGCTGGCCTGGAACTTGTTAATGTAGACTAAATTGGCCTCAAACTTACAAACTGCCCCTGCCTCCTGAGTGTTGGACTAAAGGTGTGAGCAACCATACCTGGCTATTTCTGACATTTTAAATACATGAAAAAAATGTGAAGTGGTATATGTTGTGATTGGTAAACTAGTGAAATTACAGTTTTAGTAATGTAATGGCCTGTAGCTGCCTTTGCACTGTTAGCACCTCTGTGAGTTGTTAGAACAGACACCATATGGTACTCAGACTTGAAAAATATTACTCTCCGGTCCTTAATAAAAAGTCTGGAGCCCCCTATATCAATTGAAATCTAGTACTTTCATTGTTTTAAATTTCTCATTTTGTTCCTTAAACAACCTGACACTTGTTTTTGCATCTGGAATTTGAGAAGGATGTAACCCAATTATTCCATCCTTCCTTAAAAAGTTAACTGAATTTTCCATCAGCATTCATTGAATACTGATCATCTCTTCACTATTTGACGTTCCGTAGTTATCCATCATCTGTTAAAACTCAGATCTGTTCTATCAATTTGGGGAATGTCATCAACCTCTTTGGACAGGCTCTCTGTTGTATAAGGATTCTCAAGGGATGAGAATCCCTTACTTTGTGGATTAATACTGAAGCTCACATCAGATGGGCCTGTCCTCAATGGTATCTGACTACCTTCTAATTGCAGACACTGGTGGGGGTCATTTTTCTGGGGTCTGTGGGGGTTGACAATGGCCAAGTGGAGCTGTTGTTAATGGTTTCTGGATCTTCTCTGGAACTGTTTAGCTCTTAAATCTCTTGAGAGAAGATATGGCTTGATTTATTTCTCTGACACTTGGGGGTCAGAAATTGTGTTATAAGAAACACGCATGGAGGATTGAGGGTTGTCTGACTTCTCTTGATGCTGCAAATGTAAAAAGTAGATGTGGTAGTAGTTGGAGTATCTTGTCCAGTTGGTACCTGTTTTTTTTTTTTTAAATAATTTTATTTATTATCTTTATTTTATGTGCATGCATGTATTGCCTGCATGTGTGTAAGTGTACCAGTGCGGAGGACAGAAGAGAGTCCCCTGGAACTGGAGTTAGGGACAGTTGTTAACTGCCATGTGGGTACTGGAATTTGAACACAGGTCTTCTGCAAAAGCAGTGTCCCTAACCACAGAGCCAATCTTTCCCAGTTGGTACTTGTTTAATTAAATCCCTGGGATGTGGGAGGCAGATGGTGGAGGAATACTAGCTTTTGTTGTGGAATCAGGCTGGGATCTTTGTGCCTTTGCTTGCTACTAGTGTGTGACTTTAATCTTTTGTTTTGTTTTGACAGGGTCACCCTAATCCCAGCCCACCTGAAACTCATTATGTAGACCAGGCTGGCCTCAATCTCACAGAGGTCTGCCTGTCTCTGCCTCCTGAATCCTGGGATTAAAGGTATACACCACCATTTCTGGCATTTAGTCCTATTTTCTAACCTCCCTGGTCCATAGTCGATTCTCTTGGTAGTCAAACAAGGATAATAAAATCTTTTCCCCACCCATGTTATTCTAAATGTAAATGAGACTCAGTGTGTGAGTGAATTACTTTTATAATGCCTAGCAGAGAGTATGAGCTTAGAACATTTATCTTTCTTCCCTTGATTGTAGCTATATGTTTAGATCACTGTGAAAAATATGAATCTTATCTCCAAATCCAAATTTCAAGAGTTTGCTTTCTATTTGGGGGTTATTTATTAATTATTATAGGGTCTTGCTATATGTGTTTGTGTGTGTGTGTGTGTGTGTGTGAGAGAGAGAGAGAGAGAGAGAGAGAGAGACAGACAGACAGACAGACAGACAGATACACACACACAC
>NW_008336359.1:2107085-2134108 GCF_000622305.1 Nannospalax galili
CTATATGTGTGTGTGTGTGTGTGTGTGTGTGTGAGAGAGAGAGAGAGAGAGAGAGAGAGAGACAGACAGACAGACAGACAGACAGATACACACACACACCTGGAATTCATTATGTAGCCCAGGCTTGCTTCAAACTCAGGATCCTCCTGTTTCTGACTCTGGAGTGCTGGCATTACAGGCATGCTCCACCATGCCCAACTTGTTTGTGTTTCTGAGTCAATGCATAACTAGGCTCCTGGGGGCTTCCCTGGACATCTTTGGTGGGTTTAGATGTCCCAGGAGAATACGGTATGATGACAGTGGGTTGGTTGTTTGTGCATTTGGATTCCTTCAGTGGATTCCAGGTGAATTCTCAAGATAAGGGCTACTGGTCTATGACAGTGGGAAAATCACCCATTTGTGGTCAGTGAAACAGACTGTTGAGGGAAATGACCCCAGGGAAGCAGCTCTGAGTGAATAAGAGAATGCCAAGCAGTTCATGATGGTGGCTTAAGCATTTGCTAAACAGTATTTTGGCAGTCCTAAGGATGGAATCTGTGGACAGTTACACAGGGCTGTTGAATTTGGCTTTATCCGATTTTGCCTGAAGGACAGCATTTTTTAGTTTTCTGTAATTTACCTGTGTTGGAAACACAGTTCTTCTCTGGCTTGACTTTTTTTCCCTCCTGCCTGGGAAGCATTCATGAGAGTATCTCAGCCACCCAACCTTAACACTGAGGACCCCTCATCTGCCTTTACCTCTCTTGGCATCTCCTGGGGAGGTGGGTGGATGTGCCTGCTCTAGCTCTTCCCTTCCTTGTCCCCTATACTTGCCCCTGTTTTTCTGAAGGGTTTCTGTAAAACTTAGACATGACTACCACTTTCCTGCTTCAAAGCTTCGGCATCCCTGTGGAGAGCTTCTCTAATTTTTACCTAAGCTCCTGGGGCTAATCTACTTTCCAGGCTGTATTTCCTGCCACTTCCCCTGAGCAGCCCACACCCAGCTAGGGTGACTGGTCTGCAGCTGATATACAGCTTTCTATGCCAAGGCTGTATTTCTTTTTCTCTTCCGTTGAGGAACCCTTCCCTGTTTGTGGAGGGTTTGCACCTACACTGTCAGTATCTCTGTTCAGCCTGCTTCCTGAGCAGGGTGGCCTTGCCATTTTCCAGCCAGTGTGGGTGAGCCTGAGGGGCCTGCCTGCTTAGTGCCTCATAGCCAGCAGGGGAGTTGGAGTCTCAGCCTCGGCCTTCTGCCACCCTGTGGAAGCCTAGGTCAGACCGCTTGAAACATCTCTCCAAGAGTGAAATTCCTCCCCTTCCTCTGCTCTAGGACAGCAGGCTTCTCCTCATTTGTGTGTTTATCATGGTATGTCATGTTGCCATTCCCCATGCTACACTCTAAGCTAGATTCTGACAGTAAATCCCTTCTTGGCTTGCTTTCCTCCATGTCCAGAACAGCACCTGGCAGTTAACAAGGACGCGGTGTTTGGATTACATAGTACATGGATGAGTAAATTCTGCTTTTCATGTACTCTCATTTGTGGTTTGGAGACTGCAGTGCCTTCTTAAATTAGGCCACTTAAAACCTCTATGTGTTGGAAAACACCTGGATTTTGGTCTGTGGCATAAATAGGGATTGATAATTATTTTGTCTCACTCCTTCTGCCATCTCATAGACATAATCAAGTATTTCATTACTTGAAGGGAGGTGCTTAACATGTTTAATTATATGTATTTTAGGAATGTAACCTTTTAGCTAAATTTTGTCAGACAATAGCTATACCTGGAGAGGCTTTGAGGAAGGTAATCTTTTGGCACCTTCCTCTAGAATAGCCTTGACCAAAAAAAAAAAAAAAATCATAGCTTTCAGTTTAGACAGTTGGCATTTACCTGCATCATGTAAGATGTAAATAGAAGCATCTTTCTCTACTATAATGTTGGACACCTGTAATCCTAGCTCTCAGGAAGTGGGCAGGAGGACAGCGAGTTCTAGGCCAGCCTGGGCTACCTAGTGGACCCCTGTCAAAAATCAATACTACCCTCCTCAACCAAAAGCACCCTTAGAAATCCTCACTGTCATTAATCTCTTGAGTATTGGTTTCAAGATAAGCCTGCAAGTCTCTCCCTATAGGTAGGACCCTGTAGCTATTGCCATGCCAACATGCAGGAGTTATCTCTTTTCCAACTTTGTGTTGTATCCCATAGTTTAGAGACAAGGTTGTAGGATAATTGTCCTCATTCTTTCCTTGGTGGTGGTCTTTGTTTCTCTTTGCTTCTCTGTCATCTGTTGTCAAGTGAGGATTCAGATCACTAGGCCTTCTTTGCAAAGCTCATTTCTGTGGATGCTGAGCCATTTCTCTGGCTACCTCCAGTTTTTAAGCTACATTTAGTGTGTGTGTGTGTGTGTGTGTGTGTGTGTGTGTGTGTGTACATGCATGTGGAGGTAAGATGACAACTTGCAGGAGTCTGTTCTCTCCACAATGTGGGTCCTAGAGATTGAACTTAGGTCATCAGGCTTGGTGGCAAAATGCCTTTACCTACTAAGCCATCTTGCTGGCCCATTCTTAATGCTTAATGTTTTTGTTGTTATTATTATTATTTTTTTTTACTGTGATTAGACTCTTAGTCCAGTGCCCTTTCCTTTTCTAGTGACTTAGTCATGGACATGAAGAGGAATCACCCACATCTGGTCTGACTTACTTCAGTAGGAATGTGGGGCTTGGATTTGGAGCAACGGTGGACTAGCCAGATGATTCTGCAGACTAGACATCTATCTGTACTTTGGGATTGGACATGGGTATTTTATGGGCATATTTCAGACTTCTAGAAAAGGTGCCAAGGGAATTGTACCTGAATCTTGAGGAATTCCAAGGACAGCATTTTTGGTATCTCCTTTGTGGAAAGATACAGATCCGAATCAGTACAACATTGCTGGAAACCTTAGAACCAGTACTGAGAGAGTCCTGTCCCCTCATACAAGAAGAAAAAAATGAAATGAAAACTTTTTAAGGAAGAGTGACCTATTTGGATGTAGTTACACATTTCCTTCCAGTTTAGCATGTTCTTGCTTTAGTCTAATTTTAGGTTTGGGTTGAGGGTTTGAGGACACCCCACTGCCCCAGATGTAGGGTATTTGTGTGACAGATCGATGAATGTGAGAGAACAATACCAGAGGGTGGTTTGGGTTTGAGTATCCAGTGGAAGTTGGGGTATATTTCTGTTTCTTTTTCTAGATTAGAAAGACAGTTTGGAATCTATCGTGCCTTACTTCCTTTCCCCATAGGTAGTTTTATGACTCTGGAAGTTATAGTCTCTCTTCCAAGAGATAATGTATTCTTATACATATCAAGTGCAGAATTCTACACGTAATTTTTGTCCCTAAGATACCCATGAATTCCAGAGAGAATCTGTTTTGTAGGGGAATGCTAATTTTTGATAATATTTGCCATAAGGACATTTTTAGTCTTGAGGCTTTTTAAACATATCCGAAAAGTGAGCGCTATTAAGATCACTTCAGTAACACTTGGCGTTGGGCATTGATCACTGAGGCCTGTCCTGCTTTGTTCCTCACGTGAGTAGTTTTTGCCTTCAAGAGGGTTTGGTCTGGGGTGATGATTAATCTTCAAGTATTTGATCATACAGAACATATTAATACTATATGGTGTGTTCCTTCTAGGCTCTTGTTTGGACAATCCAGAATGTTCTTTGTTAACTTTACTGGCCTATCTGATTGGTCCAACACTGAGTGTGCTATGTGTGGTACCTCCAGATGATAGCTCAAAACCATGTCAACCAGGACCAGATTTTTTTTTTAATATTTGTTATTTTTAATATTTGTTATTTTTATTTTATGTGTATGAGTGTATTGCCTGCATGTATGTGAGTGTACCTGTGTCGTGCAGTGCTGCAGAGGTCTGAAGAGGGCTTTGGATTCCCCTGGAACTGGAGTTAAGGATGGTTCGTAGCCACCATGTGGGTGCTGGGAATCGAACTTGGGTCCTCTGCAAGAGCAGTCAGTGCTCTTAACTGCTGAGCCATCTCTCTAGCCCCACCAGGTTTTATAAGGTGAATGAATAGTGTGATTAAGAGGTGTTGGGTGAAGGGTAAGAAAGGAACTAATGTTTATTAAAAGGCTATGCCAGACACCTTTCTATCTAAGAAGGAGCACCTGGGGTTGTGCTTGATGCCTTAACCTTTCTTGGGGATGTGTAAACAAGCATCCATTTCTCCTAGGTAGCACACCAACAATAGACCAAAGTTAAGATCCATCCAAGTTTAGCTTGGTGAACCAGTGAGTTTATTTGGACTTACAGGATTGTGGATGACATCCAAACAGCTGTCACCAGGAAGTGTCATTACTGCATGGGACTTCACTTAAACTGCATAGATGAAACACCCCCTTCAGTTAACGTTCTACCCTCAAATATGCTAAAGCTGACAGGCATGTCCAGCCTGGAGCCCATGGCATGTATGTACCCCAGGATAGCTATGAATGTGGCCCAACACACAATTGTAAACTTACTTGGTAATTTGATGGTGAGGTCTCAAAATGAACTTTGTAAATTTGTAGATGACAACTTTGTGTCTTTTTTTGTTGTTGATTATTTATTTATTTATTATTTATTTTTTGTCTTTTTGAGACAGGGTCTCCCTGTAGCCCCAGCTGTCCTGGAACTCACTATGTAGACCAGGCTGGCCTTGAACTCACAGAGATCCACCTGCCTCTGCCTCCCAAGTGCTGGGATTAAAGGCGTGCACCACCATGCCTGGCTGATTTTTTATTTATTTTTTAAGACAGGGTCTCACCACGTAGCCTGGCCGGCCTGAACTCACTATGTAGATCAGACTGGGCTTGAACTCAGATCTAACTGCCTCTGCCTCCTGAGTGCTGGGACTAAAGGCATGCACCACTGCACTTGGCTGACAACCTTGTGTCTTAATGTCAAAAGGTTGGATACATCTGACTGAGCACCTCCTGAGATCATGTGCTGCTGTGGCAAATTACAGGGAGTGACTTAAATCTCAGATGAGGGTACAACGACCCTCTCCACCCCCTTTTCTGAGGGAGGTCAGTAGGTCCCCTCTTGAAAGTCACTTGCAGTTAGTCACAGCTGCTCTGATAAGACGCTAATGGTTGTTATTCTTGGAGGACTGCATTCTACAACAGTGGTACAGCACAGCTGTACAAGACACCTGAGACCTAGGCACCTCACGTGTGATTTGAGTGACCACATGCTTGTTGTTCCTGAACCTTTTCTCTTCCCTTTTTTTTTTTTTTTTGAGACAGGATAACCTCAGCTACCCCAGCTGGGCTGGGACTTGCTATATAGACCAGGCTAGCCTCGATCTCATAGAGATCTGTCTGCCTTTGGCTCTTGAGTGCTGGGATTAAAGGTGTGCACTACCACACCTGACCCTTAGCCTTTTTCTTTTATGTAGCACAGCTTGGATTGTTTCCCTGGAAGGTTCTGCACCCCAAGCCCTCATGTGATTTGGGTACAGAAATGCCATGGAAGAATGAACATTTTGTTCAGGTTTGTGGGTTTTCACTTGTTAGGATCCTGAGATGGTGTGGAGCAGGTTTTTAGGTAAAGTCCTGTTCTCCCTGGATCAATGCCTTTGGGAAAGCTTGTCTTCTTAGGAAGCTTTCTGCTTGGACTTCTGAGTCCTTCTGGTGGCATACACACACATTGACCAGACAGAATACTTGAGAAAAGCAGCTTAAGGAAGGAAGGGTTTATTATGGTTTACAGTTTGGGGGTACTGTTCATCATGACAGGAAAGACATGGAGACATGAGTGTGAGGGAGCAGGTCACATTACACTCCAGCTAGGGAGTCACGAGTTGTAAATGCTGTTACCAAGTTCCCTCTCTCCTTTTTATTCAGTTTGGGTCCTCAGCCCATGGAATGCTGTTGTCCACATTTGGGTGGGTTGTCCCTTAATCTAGAAACTCCCTTATAGACACACCCACAGATTTGTTTCCATGGTGATTCTAAATCCCATCAAGCTGGCAATCAAGATCAACCATCACAGTCTTCTAGAGTCACAATCTACTTCTCTGAGTCTTATTCTTCAGCTGGGACAAGCTTTTGGAAACACCTCTCTTCCTTTAGTGGTGGTGATTCCTCAGCCTGGAATGTCCAGGCCGTGCTCTGCTCCAGCCTTGTTTTTCCATTTGGCAAATGTCTTTGTTTTTCTCAAGCTCTCTCAGCACCCTTTGCTTGCCTCCAGTGCATAGAGCACTGTTGTAACCGATTTTGTATTTTATCATCTTTAGAGGTTTTGGTGTCTGTAACTCAAGTACGCTGGTTGTTTAAACATAGATGCTTGCAATCCTGTGTTTCGGTAGCCCTGCACCAGCACTTTGGCTGATGATCTACTAGACAATGCTCACTATGTGCTTAATAGTGGCTCCTCCTTAGAAGGCATGCATAGGGATCATTTTTAAATTCATCTGAGAGTTAGGAAAATATTTGCTCTCAAGAATGTCTGGAGAAGGGCCTCCTAATCTGAAGATTCTTCAGACAAGTTAATAGCAGATAATAGAAACCTTGCCAAGGAATGTGGACTGGGGCTCTTTTTAAAATTTTATTTTATTATTTAAAAAAATATTTTATTATTTTTATTTTATGTGTATGAGTGTATTGCCTGCCTGTATGTGAGTGTACCCATGTCATGCAATGCCACAAGAGGACAGAAGAGGGCTTCGGATTTCCCTGGAACTGGAGTTAGAACAGTTTGTAGCTGCCATGTGGGTGCTGGGAATCGAATCCGGGTCCTCTGTAAGAGCAGTCAGTACTCTTAACCACTGAGCTATCTCTCCAGCCCCTTATTTTTAAATTGTGTGTGTGCCTGTGTGTGGATATGTGCATGTGAATACAGGTGTCTGAATTGGTCAGAGGCCTTGAGTTCCCCTGGAGCTAGAGTTATAGGCAATTGTGAGCTGTTCAACATGGGTGCTGGGGGTTGAACTCCAGTCCTCTGCAAGAGTAGCACATGCTCTTAACTGCTGAACCATCTTTCCAGCTCTGGTTTGGGGCTCTTTGATTTTCAGATTCATTTGTGATCTTCTTAGGTGTTTTGTTACTTTGCTTCAAGCCAGTGGGTTGATTTTACCTAAAGGGCATATTTTCTCATAGAAAAGCTAAGGAAACATCTTCAGTTTCTAAAAAGCTTTATCAGCCTCTGAATAAACTGTGGAAACAGATGGTCTTTGAACCCATGTCTAAAGAAGAATCTTTGTTCCATAGGAAACGGTCAGAATCCCAAGTAGGAAATTATAAATCTATTCATGGACAATGCTAGCCTAGAAAGCACACTCTAGTGGGCATCAGGACTTGGACAGGCTTCTGCAAAGAGCCTTGTAGGTTTAGAATATTTGACATGGGGTTTCTGGAGCAGTAATGGAGAGAACTGAACTTTTTGTTACTAATAATAAGCAGGTAGAACTCAAAAACTTAGGACATACTAGTTATAACACATTTGAATAACTCCAGGAAAAAAGGGTAAAATCTCTGCATGTTAACATTCTCTACTGTTTGTATCATTGCTTCCTATCTACTTTTTAGAAAATTATATAGACATTTTTTATAATTACATGGACCAGTCAGCTTTACTATCATAATAAACAACTCCAAAAATTCAAAGGTTTGTAACAGACATTAATTTCTAGGTCATGTTGTATGTCTGGCTGTGAGTCATCTGTACTCGCTCTTGCTAAGTCTTCCATTTCCGACAGAGCGGCCCATTTTCTGGACATGTACCTCCATCATTTCACACAATTTGCTGCTATTATCTCATTATCATTGAGCTATAAGTTACATAGAATGAAATTTCACCACTGTCAAGTGTACATTTGATTCATAGGCAGGGTTGTTGCAGCCATCATTACTATCTGACTCAATAATCATCAATATTTAACTTCAAAAGGAATTCCATCCAGTCCCAGGCACTCAGAAGTCTGTGTTCTGTCTCTAAGGACATGCCTTTTCTGACAGTTAATATAAATAGAATCATAAAATGAGTGGGTTTTTGTGTCTAGTTTCCCTCACTTAGGCTTTCAAGATTCATTGCTGATATTTCTGATAATCTTTAATATACTTACAAACTTTTCTTTTCCAAATCCTTAATTTTTCCTAGAGTTTTAACAGAATGACTGAAGTTTACCAGTGTATGACTGGTAGTTATGGACATGGTTGTCATCCAGTTATTCTGTATACTTTAGTGTAATAATTGCATTGATAAATTTCCTGATGTTAAATCATCTCACTTTCCTGGAATTCATTTGAATTGATCCTGGTATATTCTTTTTAAAAAAGTTTTTTTTTAAGACTGGGGATGTAGCTAGTAGTAGACTAGCATGTATGAGTACTATGTTCAATAGCCTATCCTGCTAAATAAATAATAAATAAACAAATGTATAGAGCATGGTGTGTTGGTTCACTCTATGGTGCTTCATTGCAACTAAATCTCAAGCCATAAGCAAAAAGTTCTTTTAAGATAGTATTAGCTGTTATTAATGATATACATAATTCTAACTTCTTTTTTGTCATATTTTGAAATCTGATCAACTAGGTTCCCTTCAAAAAGTGATTTAGAAGGTTTCTCCATTTTTTACATATATGTCTTAGAATATATCACTAACATAGGACTTTTTGAAGATTTATTAGTGCTCAGCTGTAAAACTACTGGGGTCCTGTTGGTTATTTATCTTCAGGTTTTCTGCCTCTAATTTCATTTTGACCACATGCTCTGTCCCCTCCCCCCAAGCTTCCAAGCTCATATGGACTTCTGGATTTATTGGTGAAGTTATTTATAACACATCATTATAAGTTATACATAGGGACAGGTTCTAAATAGCTATTTTTCTGGGATTTTTTCCCTTTCTTTCTATATTAGCTAGGTGCCCTAAATTTACTTTGTCTAATTTTTAGATAAATTTTGATTTTGTTGATTGTTTGCGTCTTCCTGTTTTCAAAGTATGTGTTTTAACCTTTCATTCTCTCCCCTTTTGGCAGGAACACAAAGTAGATGCAGCCTAATGTATCCATTTCATGGGATAAAGCTTTTTCATACGTATGTTTATCTGTACTGTAGAACTGTGCCTTTTCTTCATGTTTGTTTTCTTGGGTCAAAATGATGAGATAATTCAAGCTTGGGGTTTTTTTTTTTTTTGGTTTACTCTTGTCTGATGAGGTAATAACACCTGTCTGCTATTGGCTTCCCATCAGAGCAAGTGAGTTATTGGATTGTCTCTGTCTCTTTAGAATTGCCTTCTTGGATCCCTCAGTTGTTACCACTTGAGCGATAAGGGAAAGAAGGCAGGATGAAGGCAGGGTCTGGGCATTCCAGCTAGGGAAAGGTGGTCTGGCCCTCTCAGTGTCTGGATTCTCTGTTGTCTGGCTTCTATGGTAGAGCCCTCTCTGTCCCTGTCAGCATTTGGAGCTTTTCCTGCTTTGTGCTTGTTGACAAGCCCAGGGCAGTTGGCCCAGGTACCTCTTGTTCCTCTGACCTTTATCACGCATGCCCCTACCCCTGATGATGAGCTAAAGCTTGATGGGCTGGGTGCTTCTGCAGGTGGTCCTCACCCAAAGTATCTGCCAGTGCTTGGCCTCCCTTGTGTACAGGAGCCAGGAACCTTCCTTTGTCCCTGTTGTCAGGCCTTCCCTGGCTCCCTCAGACAATTTCATTTTCAAATTAGGGTAGACATCAGGGGTTGAGATGAAGACATTTTCTACCTTGTTGGGAACTTTGATTACCCTAAGTAGCCTCAGCAACTCCATTAAAGGTGCCTCTTAGCTCTGTTTTCAGTTGTGTCCTAATTCTGTCTAGTAGACAATCTTAGAAAGGCTGGTATTTGGATGGCACCCTTCCCTAGTTTCCAATGTCAAACTGTTTCATTCTCTTTTTCTCTTCCATTCTTTAGATTAATTTAGTATCTGGAGGGTAGAAAAGACAAAGTAAAAGTAACGTGGTTAATTGAGTTTGTCTACAAGTCTAGATTTATAATTTTTACTTTTTTTTGGAGCAGAGTCTTACTATATAATGCAGTTTGGTAACAAACTTCTATTCCTCCCGCCGCTGCCTTGTCAGGGATTACTAATGGACATGCTCCACCCACCATGCCTGGCTTGGATTTATAATTTCTAAACAAGTATGTAACATTCTGTCTGTCTTACTAATGTAAACACCACCCGGTCCCTGGTTATTGAGCCTTTGGGAGTTTTTCCAGGTTTCATTGTGTTCCCTGTGCTGTTATGAATATCTTTGAAGAGAACATTTTTGAAATTTTCCCTTTGACTTTTTTTTCTGAAGTGGGTTTAAATTTAACTTTACAGCATAATCAGCAACCAGAAGGACTGTGTTCAATTGTGTAGCACACATTCATTCTTCAGGTGTCTGCTGTGTCTACACAGAGTCTACCATGTACCGGGCACAGAGGGAAGTGAGTTAGGACAGGCCAGACAGACATAGGCTGTGCACAGGGAGCCGTCCTCTGCTGTGGGGTTGCCTGGAGCTGCTTTGCCAGGCCTTCTGAAATGAGATAATCCTGTTGCCCACATTTTTCTAGTAGTGTTAAAAAGAGAAATTGGATTTTTTTAGTATGACTTGTTTTTTATTGCAAACCATATTGGCTCCTGATAGATATCACTCTGCTTTCATAAACCCATGTTTAAACCAATAAAGAATCTTGCCAATGATTTATGTTAATTATCTTGCGTCTGGCTTGTTATAATGGTGGGTCTTGAAAATGAAATAATTTGAACCAGACGTTTCTAAAGCAATCCAGTTTTCTCTCTCAGTCTTCCCAGGCTACTGGGGGAGGGATCGGGGACAGAGGAAGGAATGCTTTTACACCTATAGGTGACTTGATATTTTGTTGCAGTGGGTATTTTCATTTATTTATTAGCAAGTAATTATCAAAGGGCTACTCTATATATGTATAGGAACAATAAAACCATTAGGAAAATGTATTCAAGGCACCAGCTGTGCCTCTAATGTGATAATCATTTTCAGCTGCATTTAAGTGTCTGTGGCAAACACAGCCCCACAGTTTGTAAGGAAATGTCAGGTTCTCAACAGATAAATCAACTTCATTTTTTAGAAAACTGTGAATAGTGACATGTCACCTTACCATGTAACATATTGTTACTAATTGCTTACATGTGCTCTTCCAGTTACTCTCACATACTAACTAGCTAAATACTGTTATATCCACTTAGCAAATGGGGGAACTGGGCGTAGAGATGAAGATGTGTGGTCAAGTCATGCTGCTAGTAAACCATGGAGTTAGGGCTTTATCCTGGGCAGTGTGGTTCAGGTTACCCTCGGAGAACTTCTCATTTCACAGGTGTCTACCAAGTACTTTCTTTTTGCAAAACATTGAGATGGGTCATTTCTAAGACTCATTCATCACATTTTTTTGTGTGTACCTACTGTGTGCCTGAGGTAGTACAGTCTCTGCTTTCATGGAATTCTTAGATGAGTTGGGGTGTCAGAGAGTCAATCAGTAAATACATAATAAGATTTCAACTACTGATAATTCTGTAAAGAAAGTAAAGCCATAGAAGAAGCTAGAGCATGATGGAAGGATGTAGGGTTATTTTTGGGTTTTATTGGACTGAGATGATCTCTTCAAGTAGCTCTCATTTGAGCAGAAATCTGTGAAGAGAGGAACTGGCTACATGGGGATCTGGGAGAGAGGAATGTTCTGGGAGAGGTCAGAGTGAGCCAGGGCCAACCAGAAGGCCAATGTACTAGAGCTGGGGGATCTAGAGGAGAGTGGTGGCACGATGGGAGGGAAGGATGAGGGCCACCATTTCTCCCATGTAATGGGATGTGTTTGAGAATTTGAGCAAGGGAGTGGCATGTTCGGTTGTAGATTTTTCAAAAGCACTGTAGTTGTGGTATGGAGAGCTGGTGATAAGGTAGCCGAAGGATGCCCACCTCAATGTCTGCAGCTTATAGGTGCTGCCGCCATACAAATCTGCCTGCTGGAGAGCCCAGGTTTCAGTTCAGCAAACCCCATTGCTGAGGCCTTCACTAGGCAGAGGAGCCTGGGCCATTTGGTCACCTAACCGTTCCCCATTCTAAGCTTTCGTGTTTTTCCACCGTTTATTTCTCATGGGTCAATATCTTGGGAGTTGTTTTGTGATAACTTTATATTAAGACCCCAAAGAAAAAAAAAATCCGACTTTTCCTGATTGACTTAGAAAACAGAAGCTTCATGTTTACCAAGAAGAGTTTATGGCTAGAGAATGGAGATGAGGGACAGTGTCAGTACTGGAAAAGCTCCACAAAGGGGATTCAGCTCAGTAAGAAACTCTGACCTGCATAGGACCCAGAAACCTGATTCAGTCAGCAAAGACTCTGTTACTTGTGGGCAAGTTAGGTCATCTTTTCAGTCTCCTTCCTCCAGGATAGAGGTTGTGTCTGACCTGCTGATCTTGTGAGGCCATGATGGGGTGGCAGCCTCACTGCTCAGGCATTTGAGGCTCATCAGCTGTTCTTCCATACTCTACTACTCCAGGAGACACCCTGGAGTGACAGGTGCAAGCATTTTCCTGTTTGTGTAGTCCCAAGAGGAAAGAATCTGTAGTGTGTGACCAGATTTGATCGACAGTCTCCACTCCTTACTGGCCAGGACATTAAAGATTGTATGTGGGCTATTCCTGGAAATTACTGGCTGAGGTCCTCAGGGTAAAGCTTAAGGGAGTTGACTTGTCTCTGTAGACCTGAAGAGAGATGGAAGGTAGATAATTACATACATTCACACAGTGCACAAGCACACACACAGACACAGACAGACAGACAGACAGACAGACAGGCACACACACACACACACACACACACACACACACACACACACACGAGCCAGACACAGTTGTAGTTCCCGGGGACTTACTGTATTTATGGATAAACCAGGTGTGCAGATCAATGATTAATATTGACTACTGTGGCAGTGCAGGTACCTTCCAAGTATGGAGAATAATAATTTAAAAGCCAGTGGGTCAGGGAAGACTCAAGAGGAGAGAGCGTCTTTAGAGACATTTTTTTTTTTTTTAAGGAAGGAGAGTTTTTCAAAGGCAAGACGTATTGACAACATGGTAGGTTCCAGAACTGGACAGGCCAGGCCAGAAAATCACTGTTTTCCATGTATGGTGGTACATGCCTTTAATCTCAGCTCTCAGGAGGTAGAGGCAGGCAGATCTCTTGAGTTTGAGGCTGATCTGATCTACATAGAGTGTTCCAGGCCAGCCAGAGCTACATAGTGAAACCCCGTCTTTAAAAAAAGAAAAAGAAAACCAGTGTTTGAGTTTATTGGCTTATCTGACCAGGATTTTTATTTCTTTTGTGCATTGTTTAGTCACTGAGCTGTTCTGAGACCAGTACTCCAGTGTTGATAAATACAGAGCCTAGGAAAGTAGTGTGCCTGAAGGTGTGTGTTTAAAATTTTACTGAAATGACAAAGCCACATGACTCTCTAAGTTGCAGAGATGATATCTCCTGCCAGATCCCCAGACACTGTGTCACTCTGTGCATGCCCTGTGGTATAGGCAGCTGCTGCTGTAGCAAGGCCCTGCCTTCATGTCCACACCAAGAGCAGCTGCCAAGGGTGTGATGCTTCAGCTGACCATTACTCACACTGCCCTAGAGTCAGAGGCATCCCTGAGATAGAAACATAGTACAGCTTGGGAATCTGTTCCCGTAAGTGCCTTCTGTAAAGATGGTTCCCTTTCAGTGAAAAAAAAAAAAAACAAAAACAAAAAAAAAACCTTGTAATTTTGACATTGCATAGGTACATGATTAGATGATCTATGGTCAGTGTGGATGGGCGACAAAGGAGAGTACCCTTCCTGTGTACTTTCTGACACCCACAAAGTAGGCTGATATTGCCCTTGACCCAGCCTGTACTGTCTTCTGCCTTATACCCTGCCTTTACTCGGGCGTCAACTGATCAGCTGTAGCTCATGAATGTGATTGCTGCATTGACTTCTAGTTTTCTGTTTCTCACCTGTGGACAGGTCATATCCAACCTGCAGAGCTCCAAGAAGAGAGAATCTAGGGAAAGCACTTCCTTGTCCCCAACCTGTGACCTGGGTCAAGCCACCAGTGCCTTTTCCTTGGCATCTTGTCACTGTCTTGCCATATTCCTTAGTTTGTCCTGCAGTAATTTCAAGGTAGCACTAGAGGTCTTCCCATCTTGTGCTGATAGTGCTCTGTCCTGTCATCAAGTCCTAAGACCAAGAAAGAAACAGGAAACTGAGCTTTTCAGATTTCATGGCCCTTTTTTTGGATATTATATTTGTAATAAATTATTGACACATAATTTATCCAGGTAGCTTTAGGCCTTAATCCTAAGGCCTAAAGAGAATGAGAACTATAGTTTGGTAATCTTTCCTTTCTTTCAATTTCCTGGCATTTCCTGTTCTAACAGCCTCTTCTCTAAACTTTTTTTTATTGTAGAAAATTTAAATTATCTACAAAGGTGCTGGGTATGGTGGCACATGCCTTTAGTCCCAGCACTTGGGAGGCAGAGGCCAGCCTGGTCTACATAGCAAGTTTCAAGCCAGCTGGGACTACAGGGAGACCCTGTCTCAGACCCCCCCCCATTATATATATACAAGAGGACAGATTGTATGATGGACTAGCAAGCACCAGCCCTAATAGTTATCAACACTTGGCATCTTGCATCACATATATCCCCAAGCACATATCAAGCATCTTAGTTCATCTATAAATATTTTATATGTGTGTGTATGTCTGTGCATGTGTATGTATGTGGGCCAGAGGTCAACATCAGGTATCTTCTTTATTAATTTTTACTTTATTTTGAACATTTTAATTTATTATGTATGATGTAGTGTGTGGGTACGTGAGTGTCGCTGTGCATGTGGAGGCTTTGTGGAGTGAGTTGATTCTCCTTTTACCTTTTCATGGGTCTTCGGGCTTGTGTGGCAAGCACCTTTACCCACTGATACATCTTGTTGACCCTCTACTTAATTTTTGAGACTGGGTTTCTCACTGAACCTGAAGCTGATTGGCTATACTGGCTGGCCAGCAGGCCCCATGCTACATCCAGCTTTTTACGTGGGCGCTGGGGATCCAAACTCAGGTCCTTATGCTTGGGTGGCAGACCCGTTACTGACTGTGCCATCTTCCCAGCCCTTATACATAAATATTTTTCTTTTATTTTTTGAAAATTTTATGAGTGCCTTGCCTGCATGTATATAAGTGCACCTATGTACTACAGTGCCCACAGAAGCCAGAAGAGTGCGTTGGATCCCCTGAAACTGGAGTTAATAGACATTCGATAGCCTCCATGTGGGTGTTGGGAATGGAACCTAGGTCCTCTACAAGAGCAGCCAGTGCTCTTAACCACTGAGTGATGGCTCAGCCCCCATAAGTGTTTTAATATACATTTTTAAATGGAGGGTTTATAAATCATAGCACTTCTGTTGTCACACCTAATGATTCCTTAACAGCTACACTTGTCAATATTATAATTTCTCTGAATATCTTAATTTTTTTTGAGGAATTAAGGATTGAACCCAGAGCCTTGCATGTGCTAGGTGAGTGCTCTATCACTGAGCTATACTCTGGCCCCTTACAGGCCCTTTTCTATGAACATTTAGTTTTATTGCAACTGGTGATAGATTTCTTGTTCTTTATGTCATAGGTGCTTCTTCCACCTCTCTTTTTTCCTTGCAGTTTATTTGTTAAAGAAGTTGGGTCTTTGGCTCTCTTTAGTTACATGTAATGTGCATTTTGCTAATTGCATCCTCATAGTATCATTTAACATGTCCTCAATGCACCAGGTATTCTGCTTTTTATTGTAATTACTTTTATTTATTTGTGTATTGGAATGTGGGGGAGGGTATGTGCATTCCAGAGCACACATGTGGAGTCAGAAAAGAACTTACAGGAGTTGGAGCTCTCCTTCTACCATGTGGAACCTAGGGATTGAACTTAGGTCATCAAGCTTGGTGGCAAGCGCCTTTACCCTCTGATTCATCTTGCTTGCCCCTTTGTATTCTATAAGCTAACGATGTGTCCAGAGGCTTGTTCAAGATTCAAATTCAATTTGGGGGAAGCAAGTGTGTTTTATGGGTGGTAGTGTAACCCTCTTGTAGGAGACACATAACTTTTAGTTGTCTCTTTACACTAATTTTTAGTGTTGGAACTCAGGTTCTATTAGTTACTTTTTGTTTCTGTAATAAAACATCTTGACCAAAAGCAGTTTATGAAAGAGCTTATCTTTGCTTATGGTTCCAGAGAGAGGACTCCGTCATAGAGGGGAGGCATGGCAGCTGGAGCAGGAAGCTGAGAGCTCACCTCTGCAAGCATAAACATGAAGCAGAGAGAGCAAACTGAAAGTAGAGAGAGGCTTTGAACTCTCAAAGCCCACCCCCAGTGATACACTTTCTGTAGCAGGCTGTATCTCCTAAAGATTACATGACCTCCCCAAACAGTGCCACCAACTGGGGTACAGAATGTTCAAATTCTTGAGCTATAGGGAACATTTCCCATTCAAACCTCCACTCAGTTTGTCAGGCTTGGTAACAAGCTGAACAATCCCTTCAGCCCCACTAACTGAATTTTTAAGTGTTGTGTAGTTCATGCAAGCCTCGGCCCAGGTGGTGGTCTTCTGAAGGAGTTTATGATGCACTCATGGAGTTCTTTCTCTAAGTTTGATCATGGTAGGTCAGTTACATCCTCTGTTCCCTGGTTCTGCAGGTGCTTGCTGGAAGATGAATCAGCATGGAGCTGGCCTAGAATGATGCTTTGTTTTTCTTTATCATAAAAGACCTACTCTCATACACACGTACACAAAGACCTGCTCACTCAAGAAACACTGAGTAAAGAGAGGCAAGGGCGTTTTGAAAGTTACTTTTAGATATGTTTCTTAGTTTGGCTAAACCAACTGCAGTTGCTGAAGTTCTCTGTTGTGTGTGTTCATTTGATTTGTAAGGCCATCTTTCCTTCTTTCAGGATCTCATTTTGCCCAATGGTGGTACTCCAGCAGGCACTTCGAGTCCAGCTTCTTCATCTTCGCTTCTGAATAGACTTCAGCTTGACGATGACATTGATGGTGAAACCAGAGATCTTTTTGTCACGGTAGATGATCCCAAGAAACACGTCTGTACAATGGAAACCTACATCACGTATAGGGTTACCACCAAGGTGGGTCCTTTTGTTTGGTAGTGTCAGGGTTGATGCTCTTGGGGGATTGGGACCCGCCCTGTGTCTTTGCTTTCTCCCTTCCTCTGGCTACCTTTATTACAGTTATGGGAGAGAGTAGTTGTATTGAGAGTTTAAAGGATTATATACATAAAATAGGTTTTTATTCTTATAATAAGGGAGGAATGGTGGCTGGCCTTTTAAATGAACATTCCTCTCTGTACTGTGTCTGTGCTCCACCATGTTCATGCTGCATTATTCTTCCCATTGCACCAACCTGAGTCTCTTAGGTTTTAATTTGGCCTAATTGGAGTTGAAGATGAGACAAGAGCTGAAACTGATGCCTGGTGACTTTCTGCTGTGTGCCAGGCAGGTAGAGGGCAGGGCACTGAGATTTAATTGCAAAAGCAGCCAGTGTTCTTAACTACAGAGCCATCTCTCCAGCCCTGAAATTTTTTTCTAATAGTGAAAATTTAGTAGGTTCTGTACCTGTTTTTAAGTTCTTTGGAATGGGAAACAAAATGAAATGCATTCAAGTTTTGTTTCATCTTTTATTGGATGAAAATACTGTGTTTTTTAAAAATTACAAGTTCAGTAAAATATGGCATCATAAAAAATAAACAATTCCAAAGACCAGACACAGAGTAGAGAACTGAGTACCCGCCCCCATCCTCCATCCCTTGGATGGCCTTCACACCAAAAGCAACCATTGTTGAAATTTAGCATGTATCTTTTTTCCTTTTCTTTTTCATTTATGTGCACACGTGAGCAGTTAGAATACATGTTTGTATGTTATTTAACTCTCACCAGATGCTTCCTCGCTTCCCCTTCCACATAACAGTGTTTTTGATGCTACTTCCATATCTGTCTGACTGTAATTAGCCTATTCTTTTAGCCTCCACCTAATTATTATTATTATTATTATTATTATTATTATTTTATTATTATTTTGGACTTTTTGAGGCAGGGTCTCTCTGCAGCCCCAGCTGTCCTGGAACTCACTATGTAGACCTGGCTGGCCTTGAACTCACAGAGATCTGCCTGCCTCTGCCTCCTGAGTCAAAGGACTAAAGGTGTGTGCCGCCACACCTGGCTAGCCTCTACCTAATTATGCAGTGCTTTATACAATATCTTTTTTTCCTGTGGACATTTAAGCCTTTCTCAGTTTTTGTAAGCCACTCCCTTGTCATTTCTGCACCTGGCTCACACTTGAAGGTTTGTCCATACATGCCCCATACCACCCTAGGTAGGCACTCATACATGTATGAATTCCTCTAAGGTCATAGGGTGATGTGCATATTTTCAGAAATTCTTGTCATTTGTTTAGGTTTTTTAGAGGTGAACTTAATTTTCACCTGTAGGCAGTAAAATACAAAACCTGTTTTTCTTGAATTGGTACTGTAAACAGCCAGGTGACAAAATGACTGCTTTGCTGGCACAGCAGTACTTGCCTGCTGTGACAATTTTCACCTCTATTTGTTTCCTTTCCCTGAAGTTTACTACTTCCCCCCTTTCCCGTACTCTCCCCCTGCTAAAGTGAATCCTGACTCACTGTTGGATGTACCTGCGTGATTTCCCAGTCTTCCCCAGACCTCGCTCCTTTCCTTCCTTGCCTACCCCTTTCCCTTTCTGTTCTTATTTCTCTCTTCTCTCTCCTAGGATTATTTCCTGTACCTGACTTTTCCAGGTTCTAGTCCTAGATTTTCACTGGGTGCTGATGTTCACCTGAAGCTGAACTTGTTGAATTTTTACTTTATCTCTCTTCTTGCACTCCTGGTTCCTCACCAGAGTTGCCTACTTACCCTGCTTCTAAAAGTGGACCAGGTTTAACATTTTGATGCTGTGTTTGGAGTGCTTTTTTGAAAGCTGTGTTACAGGGTAGGGAGGGATGTCTGGGAATGAGAGGGAGGACATCCTCAGGATCCACACCTGATTCTATCCTGAGACTTGCATTTCCATTGAGATCCTCAGACAGAGTTAATGGTCAGAAGATGAGGTGCTAATTGCTTGCTTGATCATTTTGAGGCTCTGATTTCTCTGTCCTCATTCAGATTCTTGATGACAAAGTACAGATCTCTTTTCACCTGAGCTGAAATGAGCTGAAGGCCCAGAGGGGATGTGGATAAAGAGCACTCCATCAAATCCTACATCCATGTCTTCCCTTTGCAGTAGGGAGAACAGCAGAGGTCTTCAGGGCTCTGTGTGTGGCAGAGCTGTGTAGCCGAGCTGGCTCTTTTTTCTGCAGGCTTTTAGAAAGTCACAACACAATAATAGCTAATTATTAGACACTTCACCATGTGCTATACTTTTTTTTTGTAATAGGAGCTTAATTTTTATTAGATGTAAGTAATCTATTATAGGATAATTAGAAAATGAAAGTAAACTAAAATAATAAAAGAATACCTATAAGCTCAGTAACCAGAAATAATCATTGGTGACTTATTGTTCTGCTTTCTCCATTCTTGTTGACTTCAAACTCACTGTGTAGCCCAGACTGGCCTAGAAATCATTCATGATCCGCTAGCCTCAGCATCTCGAGTGCTGGAATTATAGGTGTGCATTACCGTGTCTGGTTTGTATGCTTTTAGTAAAGGATCAGGGTGTAAGTGCCATAAAGTGCCAAATGGACAGGATTGGCCAAGAAGTAGATATTGGGCTGAGGATTGGAGAGTTACCACTGGGATAGGAGCTACTGGGAAGGTGTAAGGAGATGCCATGCTGAGCACACATGTATGGATTGGCCTCTGAGTGGAGGGCATACTTTTTCTTTTGTTCCTAGAACAAGGAAAGGAAGCTTGTTTGTGGCAGGAAGTTTAAGAGATTCTTTGCCTATAACTGCAGTTTTCTCTAGAACTAGATGACAAGATCCTCTGGTAGGAATGAAAGGAAGGTTTTGAAGTGGGGCTTAGAAGTCTTCCAAAATTTCTACAGGCATTTAAATAACTGATATAGAATGATGAAGTATTGAGGTTCCTTGGCAGTGTTGAGGGTCCTGCTGTAATGTGTGTGTCACTCTATTTGCTGGATTTTGTTTCTCTTGCAGCAGTGTGCTCACATGCCGAGGCCTGATACAAAAAATAGTAGGTGGTTGCATTTTTGCTCGTGAATGGAGAGTGGGAGAGAACATTTGGATATTGTGGTAAGTAAGGTATTGAAGAGGTAGGCCATAGATGGTGAATAAGGAAATAAGACCAAGACTAGACAGAATGTCAAGAAACTTTTAAATTCCAAGAGGCTAAAGAAACAGGGATGGTAAGAAGTGGATGAGCCTGAAATATATAGGGTGCTGTTTAGGGAGGTGTGTGTTTTTGCCTAATGGCAGGCTGGAGAGGCCATGGAGTGGAAGGAGACATTGGCAATAATATATATAAGAACCACCAGGATCTCCAGGTCACCTAGATTAGAGAGACACTCTGGAAAGGAAGCTACAGAATCAGGTTCTCCAGTGTTCAAGGAATCAGAAGTATGACAGGGTTGTCAGCAGGAAACAGCAGTGAGGAGGCATGGAGAAGGTACCCAGCATGAGCTGCAGAAGGCTTGTGGTGAGGAGCAGTGTGGGAATAAGGAGAGCATTGGCAGCTGCTCTTGGCCTTGACCTTGGGTGCTGTCTTATTTTCTCATCATTGTCGCCAAATATTAGACAAGAAACAACTTAAGGGAGGAAAACTTTATTTTGGTTCAAGGTATGAGGGTATAGTCCATCAAGGCAGGGAACATATTGTGGCAAGAGGGTCACATTGCACCTGCAGTTGGGAAGCAGGAAGATGAGTGCTGGTACTCAGCACCTGTCCCCTGTCCCCCACCCCCTTTCATTCATTCCTGGACCCCAGCCCATGGGATGGTGCTAGTCACATTCAGAATGGGTCCTTATCTTCATTGGTAATGCTCTCACAGATCCAAAAGTGTTCCTCACTAATGCCCTAAGAGTTTATTAATTTAATCAACTTAAAAATCAACCAGCATAGGTGGGGTAAGGATTGTGGAATACAAGAAAATGAGCAGCCTGCAGAGGGAAGAACAGACAGGGAAGGACAGGGCACTGCATTCTTGGGGAAAGAGCATGTTCAGGTATTCTCTTAGAATGGTGCGGCTTGTTTTGTTTTGTTTTGTTGGTGTGGTGCTGGGGTTGAACATAGAGCCCTGCGTATGCTTAGGCAAGTGCTGTACCTCTGAGTTATAGCTCCAGCCTGGTGGTAAAGTTTTAGAGGCAGAGCAGATATCTCTGGAGTGAGTCAATTATACATTTTGAATAAAATGGACATCCTTTGGAATGGCTCTGGGCCACAGTGGGGCCCATCTGCCCCTGAGATGTTAAGGAGAGCCCCCCCCAAAGGGGAATGAAAGATAGTTTTTTCTGAGATAAATGTGAGTGCTGGTGGCTTGGGATCACAGATTCAGGTTTCCCTGAATGATATATTCCAGCCCAGAAGAAGTTGTGTGACCTTTTGTAAAAAGAACAGTTATAAACCAGTTATAAACTGGAAAAAGAACAGTTATAAACCAATGATTACCAAATACATTGGTGGGACATCATATGGGCTGGTTAAACAAAGCAGGGAGAACTCTGCTATGGGTTTCAGGTGTTCTCTGATGACATTCTTGGCTTTTGAGTTTGTGGAGGCTAGTGGTCTGCTAAGTTAATACAATACGAAGGTTTCATCTGATCATAGAAAGGATATTAGGTCGGATACAAAGACTGGTGGTAAATGACTTTTTTAAATTTTTTTACTTTTTAATTTTTTTAATATTTTATTTTTTGTGTATGAGTGTATCACCTGCACATATGTGAGTGCACCCTCTTGTGCCATGCTGTGGAGGTCTTTGTATTCCGCTGAAACTGGAGTTAAGGACGGTTCATAACCGCCATGTGGGTGCTGGAAATTGAACCCAGGTCCTCTGGAAGAGCAGTCAGTGCTCTTAACCGTTGAGCCATCTCTCCAGCCCCAGCTGGCCAGGCAGCCTATTCTAATTGGTGAGATCCAGGTCCCAGTAAGAGACCCTGACTCAAAAAAAAAGGTGGATGGTTACTGAGGAACAACTCCCAGGGATGACATCTGGCCTTCATACACACATGCGCACATGCACCCTCCCCATACCTGCATGCACACACATACCATGATGAGGCTGAATGGACAGCAAAGTACTCTTCAGGACTGAAAAATAGATATGAAAGCCACTAAAGAAGAAGGTGTGTGTGTGTGTGTGTGTGTGTGTGTGTGTGTGTGTATACACACACGTACACATTTTAATCATTTTGAGGCAGGGTCTCCCTGTAGCGGCAACTGGCCTAGATTTGCTATGGAGACCAGGCTAGCCTCGAACTCACAGAGCCACCACACCTGGCTTTTACTGGATCATATTTTACTATTATTTGCCACCATTGTCCTTGCCTAAGTATTTCTCACTTTCCATGCTCTGCATCTGACATTTCCCTATAACATATGGTAGTATTGTAGCTAAAGTTAGAATAATCAAGAACACAGCATCATTTTGAATTTTTTCCTAAGAAAATTGCTTTTTCTTTATCTATTAACTATTATTAATGATAACTAGGGCTAAGAGGCCAGACCCATGAGAAATCAGGATCCACAGATAGCTGTGATGGTTGGTCTAATTGTCAACTTGGTTAGATTTTAGAATAAACCTAGGTGAATCTATGAGGGCATTTCCAGAAAGGTTTAATTGAAGTAGGAAGACTGTCCAAGGCACTTTTTTGGTTGCTGTGATAAACACCATGATCAAAATCAATGTGAGGACAAAGGGTTTATTGCATCTTACACAGTTCATGGTGGAGGGGAGCCAGGGCAGGAGTTCAGAGCAGGAACCTGGAGGCAGGAGCTGAAGCACAGACGTGGAGGAACACTGCCTCCCAAGTGCTGGGATTAAAGGCATGTGCCACCACGCCTGGCCGCCACTTGATTGTGTTTTATGTATCAGTGTGTCTTTTGTAGAACAAGCTGTGGTAAAAATAAGTTAAATAAATTTTGAGCATGAGCTTTCAGTTTTGTGATGATGTTTACCTACTGCCTCAGATGCTTTTCTCCTGTTGTACTATATCACCCATGGTCCTTAAAAGAACTATTAAAACATGAGCATTTTGTGTATATGACTATAAAATACTATGTAAGTATGGTATAAAATTTGGAAACAAAGGTGAATATATAAAGATAGTTTTCTTTATCAATTCTAAATCTTCTTTTTCAGATTTTAACATAAGTGAAGTCATGATGTATATATAATTAATTTGCTATCCCACTGTTTTTCTTTAAAACTACATTGAAGGAGGCAGGGCGTGGTGGTGCATGCTTTTAGTCCCAGTACTTGGGAGGGAGAGGCAAGCGGATCTCTGTGAGTTCCAGGCCAGCCTGGTCTACGTAGTGAGTTCTAGGCCAGCTAGAGCTACAGGGGGACTCTGTCTCAAAAAAACCAAAAAAAAAAAAAAAAAAAAAAAAAAAAAAAAAGAGAATTACATTGAAGGGGCTGGAGAGATGATTCAGCAGTTAAGAGCACTTACTTGTTGTTCTTCTGGAGTACCTGGATTCTATTCCCAGCGCTCACATGGCAGCTTAAAACTACCTGTAACTCCAGTTCCAGGAAATCACATGCCTTTTTCTGGCCTCTTCAGGCACCAGACATGCACATGATGCACGAACATACATGTAGACAGTTAGACATTAAGAAAAAAACGAAATTGAAGGATTTTGTCATCCAAACTGCCTTACAGAACTAGCGAGATGGCTCAGTGGGTAAATAAAGTGCTTGCCCTACAAGCATGAGAATCTTAGTTTTGAGTCCTTAGAATCGATATAAAGCTGGGCATGATGGCATGTGTCTGTGACCTCAGTGCTCCTATGGAAAGATGGGAGGTCGGGACAAAAGAATTCCCAGAAGCTTGTGGGCCAACTGGCATGGCGTATGCAGTGGGTGAACAAGACACCTGTCCCAACCAAGGTGGAAGGCAAGGCCCAGCATCCAAGACTGTTCTCTGACCTCTACATGCACGCAGTGTCAGGTGTATGCCTGCATTCACACAGATGTGCACACACATAGGTGCAGTTATCATTCATATATATACACACAAAAATGCCTTAAAAGAAGGGAGAGATGGCTCAGTGGTTAAGAGCACTGGCTGCTCTTATAGAGGACCTGGGTTCAGTTCCTAGCACCTACATGGTGGCTAACAACCATCTGTAACTCCAGTTCCAGGGGATCTGATGCCCTTTTCTTGCCTCTACAGGCACTACATGACATGGGTGCACTTACATGCAGGCAATACATTCATACACATAAAATAATAAATAAAATACTTTTTAGAAGTCTTACAAGTGTAACTACTAATAACCATAGTATAAATATACCATATTAATTTTTAAAAATTTTTTAATTTATTATTTTCATTTTATGTGTATGAGTGTATTACCTGCATGTGTGTATCTGCACTCATATCATTCAATGCCCATGGAAGTCAGAAGAAGGTATCATATCCCTTGCTACTAGAGATAATGGACAGTTGTTAGCCACCATGTGGATGCTAGAAATTGAACCCGAGTCCTCTGCAAGAGCAGTCAGTGCTCTTAACTGCTGAGCCATCTCTCCAGCCCCTTTTAAAAATGGAGATCTTTCTTAAAGATTAAAAAACTCATTCAATTTAATGTCTTACAGGGCTTATACTGAGTTCAATATTGTATAACTGTTATTAACTCAACTGTGAACCTAGAAACTTGCACCCACTTGTGAAAGATGTACTCTTGCTCTGGAGTGTGTTACTGAATATGTTAAATCTGTAGTGAAATGCTTCTTCTAATCATGTAGTTATTAAAAATTTAAAAAATGATTAAAAAATTTAAAAAATTTATTATTTTTATTTTATGTGTGTGTTTTGCCTGTATATAAGTACACCACATGAATGCAGTGCCCACATAAGCCAGAAGAGGCTGTCGGATCCCCTGGAACTGAAGTTATAGACTGTTATTAGCTGCTATGTGGGTGCTGGGAATTGAATCTATGTCCTCTGGAAGAACAGCAAGTGTTCTTACTGCTGAGTCATCTCTCCAGCCCCTTGTTTTTTTTTTTTTTTTATCTTGAGAAAGGGTCTCACTATATGCTGGCCTGGAACTGGCTGTGTAGACCAGGGTGGCCTCAAACTCACAAAGATCCACCTGCTTCTGCCTCCCAAGTGCTGGTACTAAAGGTGTGGACCACCACTCCTTTCTTTTTCTTTTTTAAATTTTTAAAAATCATTTATTTTTATTTTATGTGTATAAATGTTTTATCTGCATGTATATAGGTGCCCCTGTCCTGCAGAGGCTAGAAGAGGGCTTCAGATCCCCTGGAACTAGAGTTATAGTTAACAGTTGCTAGCTGTCATGTGGGTGTTGGGAACCAAACCCAGGTCCTCTGCAAGAGCAGCCAGTGCTTTTAACTGCTGAGCCATCTCTCACGCTCCTACCATAATTTTCTTAGCAGGTTTTAGCATTATATATTTTGGATACTGTGATTCCTTAGCTATTTTAAGTAATAGTGTAGTAAAGATAGTTATGTAAATATATTTGCCACTTTTTGTTTGCTTTCTTATTTTGAAAGTATTAAAACTTGTTGTCCAAGCTGGTCTTGAACTCAAGGGCATAGACAGTCTTCTTACCACAGCCTCCCAAATGTCTGGGACCACCATACTGAGTCTTTAAAATTATTTATTTTCATTTATTTTTTATCTGTATGAGTGTTTCACATGCATGTATGTAAGTGTAGCTGTGTTTGCAATGCTGGTGCAGGGCGAGTCCTGTGCCATTCCTGTTCACAGGAATGGCAGGTTGCTTTCAAAGTCCATTTCACTGCCTTGACTGTTGACAAGTTCTCTGTTGGAGCCTGTTGGGGGTGTGAAGGATCTTGAAGAGCATCCTTGACACTTTTTTTTTTTTGTCTTTTTGAAGCAGGGTCTCCCTGTAACCCCAGCTGTCCTGGAACTCACTATGTAGACCAGGCTGGCTTTGAACTCACAGAGATCCACCTGCCTCTGCCTCCCAAGTGCTGGGACTACAGGCATGCGCCATCATGCCCTGCTATCTTTGACACTCTTAATGTTGAGGAAAGTAAGACTCAGGAGAGGCTCATTGCATGTCAGGGATCTGCTAGAACTGCCCCCTGGGGTTAGGGGGTAACAGGTGGCCCATCTGTAGTAATTTGGTCGTTCTGTACCTGAGAAATTCATCAGCAGTGACAGTTCTCCAGTTCTTTCTCTTAAGGAAGCCTCCTAAAACAAATCATTGCAATGAATGTATTTCCCCCATTATTCTCCCACCCCATACAGGGGAAGGCTGTGTTTCATGGGTGTTTGCTGGTCAGTAGGGCTTGGAAAGGGGAGGATGGTGCAGTTCATAGTTACTAAGGCCAGTCTAAGATAGTCTTCACCCTTACAGTTCTCAGACCATGAACACAGGTTTCGAGGAGAGTGAAATCATAGTTTTCAGTGCCAGAGCTGTTAATAGCCTTGTCTTTGATGGATGACTCTTCCCTATGTATTTAAATTTTTTTTTTTAAATTTAATAACCCCATGATTAGAAGAAGCATTTCATTACAGCTTTAACATTCAGTAACAATTTCCAGAGCAAGGATACATCTTTTTCAAAAGTGACTGTAAATTTTTAGGTTCACAGTTGAATTAATACAGTTATACAATATTGAACTCAGTAGAAACCCTGTAGGACATAAAATTGAATGAGATTTTACCCTTTAAAGAAGATTTCCACTTCATTTTAAAATATGCTGTTTCCTACTTTTTTTTTTTTTTTTTTTTTTTTTTTCCCTAACTGCCTAGCCAATTCCTACCTCCTATTCTTATCATACCATCCTCTGAAAAGGTTA